>NC_069499.1:635758334-635915651 GCF_027579735.1 Bombina bombina
GTGGAACCACCAATCCCTTTCTGTCCCTCATGTATTGAGTGCTTTAAGTTATAGGGAAAAGATTTTTCATGAGCAAAATTTTTCAAAAGCGGATGCTTTTCGGGAGTCTGAGATTCAGAGTATGCCGCAGCTTTCTCCCCAAACGTCCCAAGATTTAACGCCTGCACAAGCAGTGCCCTGTACTTCTGCTTTAGCGCCTGCTGGAGTTACCTTAAGACATAGCTGCGCTTATGTCTTCCACAATTTCTGATACGTTGTCTGCTTTTCCTATGCTACAAGGCAAACGTAAGAGGAAAGACAACCATGTTGTCAGTGAGGTTTCTGATGCAATGGTGGCAATCTTGGATGTACCCTCCCAGGGAACTGAGATTGAGGGTATGGAGGTTCTATCAGAAGGCGAAATTTCAGACTCAGAAGGTTCATTGCCTTTGACTGATTCAGAGGTTGTATTGTTCAGGTTTAAACTAGAACACCTCCGCCTGTTACTCAGGGAGGTTCTGGTTATCTTAGACAACTGTTATTCTACAGTGGTGGTCGCTCCTGCGAAGTCGAGTAAGTTGGACAGATATTTTGAAGTTCCCTCTTACTCAGACGTTTTTCCAGTGCCAAAGCGAACTTCGGAGATTGTTTCCAACGATTGGGAGTGACCAGGTATTCCCTTCTCCCCATCTCCTATTTTCAAGAAGATGTTTCCTATAGCGGACGCTATTAGGGAATCTCGGCAGTCGGTTCCTAAGGTGGAAGGAGCTATTTCCACCCTAGCCAAAGGAACTACTATTCCTATTGAGGATAGTTGTGCTTTTAAAGATCCCATGGACAAGAAGTTGGAGGATCTACTTAAAAAGATTTATGTTCGGGGGCGGAGCTACGCCATGCAGGTACATGTACGTGTAGAACACTAGCTCCATGAACAAGTCCCTTCATTGTGCCAATTAAAACATGCTGTAGTGGTTCTAACCGTCTAATAGACCTCTCCTAAGAACTTGGGGACACTAAAAACTTAGACTTGGGCTCCTGAACTACAGCTCGCAACGGACATAGCCGGAGAATAGACCGCAACCCAGGACTATCGGATACGTCACACCCGGAGCTTAGGTAAATAGAAATAGTAAACCTACTGTGACCACTTTGTGCCGGGTGACCAGACAAGTACCTCAGAGGCGACAGGGAAGCGGAGATCACTTGCTTTGGTGTAGCGCATAAAGACCGATGACGATCTGGCTGCAGGCTTTCACACCAAACCGAGGCTGTGAGTACAGCCTAAATCACATAACGCTCCGTTACGCCTGAGCGCTCTAACCCAAGCAGGCCACGGGTACAATACAGTACACACGCTAAGACCCATAATACTTGCACTGAAGTCACAGCCACATATATAATACCTGACAACGATTATATATAGCTGTGCAATTAAGCCAACACAATAGACTTATCGATCTGCAGGGGGCAATTATAACACACACACATAACGGTGAGAAAAAACAAGAGAAGATATAATGGCATCTAAGAGAATCACTAAAGGTGATAAGATAAATAAAGCATCATCTCAAACAAGCACCCTAACTGCCGCCTTTTCAACGCAAGATACCATAGGAGACTCAAAAAATCCATCTCCTCTTAAAAAAGATGCGACAGTAGTACAGACAAACCATCAGGCAATGCTGACACAGGAACATCTGTTAAACATGCAGGAGACAATGCAACGTCTTTCGTCCAAATCAGACATAGCGGATTTGAAGTCCTTTATAAAAACAGAACTCACTGTTATCAGGAAAGAAATTAATGACCTTGGCTCAAGAATAGAAGACTTAGAGGATAGTCATGATACCCTGTCGACAATGATGCAATCAGCGGATAACTGCTTGGCTCAACAAGCTACCTCACTACAATCCTTGCAAGACAAGATAGAAGACCTCAAGAATCGAGGTCGGCGTAATAATTTGAGAGTCCGTGGCATCCCAGAGGCAATAGAACCCGCAAATTCATTATCATACCTCATAGTACTATTCAACAACATCACTGAATCTACTCAGATATCAGAAATCTCTATAGAGAGGGCCCACAGGGCTCTTAGGCCTAGACCTCAACCATCTGCGCCTCCGAGAGATGTCATAATCAAGTTCTTGCACTATAGAGACAGAGAGAGAGTGTGGTCTTCGGCTAGAGCTTCTAGGGTGATTAAATATCAAGACCAAGAATTGCAGATATATTAAGACTTATGCCCAGCCACAATAGAGAAGAGAAAAGCTGCAAGATTCCTAACGTCAGTCCTACAGGACAATTAAAATACAGATGGGGATTCCCCTTCAGTGTTATAGTTACTCATGCAGGAAAGCAGTATACTTATAAAGACCCTTCGGACATAGCTTCATTATCCAAGAACTTGAACTTGCTCCAAGGATTTTCACAAAGGTGCTAGGGTCCCTTCTAGCGGTTCTAAGACCGAGGGGCATTGCAGTAGTCCCTTACTTGGACGACATTCTAATACAAGCGTCGTCCCTGTCAAAAGCAAAGGCTCATACAGACATCGTTCTGGCCTTTCTCAGATCACACGGATGGAAGGTGAACATAGAAAAAAGTTCTCTGTCTCCGTCGACAAGAGTTCCCTTCTTGGGAACAATAATAGATTCCTTAGAAATGAGGATTTTTCTGACAGAGGTCAGAAAATCAAAACTTCTAAGCTCTTGTCAAGTTCTTCATTCTGTTCCTCGTCCTTCCATATCGCAGTGCATGGAAGTAGTAGGGTTGATGGTTGCAGCAATGGACATAGTTCCTTTTGCACGAATTCATCTAAGACCATTACAACTGTGCATGCTCAAACAGTGGAATGGGGACTATACAGACTTGTCTCCAACGATTCAAGTAGATCAGAAGACCAGAGATTCACTCCGTTGGTGGCTGACTCTGGACCATCTGTCCCAGGGAATGAGCTTCCGCAGACCAGAGTGGGTCATTGTCACGACCGACGCCAGTCCTAGTGGGCTGGGGTGCAGTCTGGGAATCCCTAAAAGCTCAGGGTCTATGGTCTCGGGAAGAGTCTATTCTTCCGATAAACATTCTGGAACTGAGAGCGATATTCAATGCTCTCAGGGCTTGGCCTCAACTAGCAAAGGCCAGATTCATAAGGTTCCAATCGGACAACATGACGACCGTTGCGTATATCAATCATCAGGGGGGAACAAGGAGTTCCCTGGCGATGAAAGAAGTGACCAAAATAATTCAATGGGCGGAGGATCACTCCTGCCACCTGTCTGCGATCTACATCCCAGGTGTGGAAAACTGGGAGGCGGATTTTCTGAGTTGTCAGACATTCCATCAGGGGGAGTGGGAACTCCACCCGGAGATCTTTGCCCAAATAACCCAATTATGGGGCATTCCAGACATGGATCTGATGGCGTCTCGTCAGAACTTCAAGGTTCCTTGCTACGGGTCCAGATCCAGGGATCCCAAGGCGACTCTAGTAGATGCACTAGTAGCACCTTGGACCTTCAACTTAGCTTATGTATTTCCACCGTTTCCTCTCATTCCCAGGCTGGTAGCCAGGATCAATCAGGAGAGGGCCTCGGTGATCTTGATAGCTCCTGCGTAGCCACGCAGGACTTGGTATGCAGACCTGGTGAATATGTCTTCGGTTCCACCATGGAAGCTACCTTCGAATGGACCCTGAACAAGAAGGTCCTGTCTCAAACATCCAAATCTGGTCTCCCTCCAGCTGACGGCTTGGAGATTGAACGCTTGATTCTATCGAAGCGTGGGTTTTCAGATTCTGTGATAGATACTCTGGTTCAGGCCAGAAAACCGGTAACTAGAAAGATTTACCATAAAATATGGAAAAGATATATCTGTTGGTGTGAATCCAAAGGATTCCCATGGAATAAGATAAAAATTCCTAAGATTCTCTCCTTTCTACAAGAAGGTTTGGAGAAAGGATTATCTGCAAGTTCTCTAAAGGGACAGATCTCTGCTTTATCTGTCTTACTACACAAAAGACTGGCAGCTGTGCCAGATGTTCAAGCATTTCTTCAGGCTCTGGTTAGGATCAAGCCTGTTTACAGACCTTTGACTCCTCCCTGGAGTCTAAACCTAGTTCTTTCAGTTCTTCAAGGGGTTCCGTTTGAACCTTTACATTCCATAGATATTAAGTTACTATCTTGGAAAGTTTTGTTTTTGGTTGCAATTTCTTCTGCTAGAAGAGTTTCAGAGTTATCTGCTCTGCAGTGTTCTCCGCCCTATCTGGTGTTCCATGCAGATAAGGTGGTTTTGCGTACTAAGCCTGGTTTTCTTCCTAAGGTTGTTTCTAACAAAAATATTAACCAGGAGATAGTTGTACCTTCTTTATGTCCGAATCCAATTTCAAAGAAGGAACGTTTGTTACACAATTTGGATGTAGTCCGTGCTCTAAAATTCTATTTAGAGGCTACAAAAGATTTCAGACAAACATCTTCCTTGTTTGTTGTTTATTCTGGTAAAAGGAGAGGTCAAAAAGCGACTTCTACCTCTCTTTCCTTTTGGCTTAAAAGCATCATCCGATTGGCTTATGAGACTGCCGGACGGCAGCCTCCTGAAAGAATCACAGCTCACTCCACTAGGGCTGTGGCTTCCACATGGGCCTTCAAGAACGAGGCTTCTGTTGACCAGATATGTAAGGCAGCGACTTGGTCTTCACTGCACACTTTTGCCAAATTTTACAAATTTGATACTTTTGCTTCTTCGGAGGCTATTTTTGGGAGAAAGGTTTTGCAAGCTGTGGTGCCTTCCGTTTAGGTAACCTGATTTGCTCCCTCCCTTCATCCGTGTCCTAAAGCTTTGGTATTTGTTCCCACAAGTAAGGATGACGCCGTGGACCGGACACACCAATGTTGGAGAAAACAGAATTTATGCTTACCTGATAAATTACTTTCTCCAACGGTGTTTCCGGTCCACGGCCCGCCCTGGTTTTTTTAATCAGGTCTGATGAATTATTTTCTTTAACTACAGTCACCACGGTACCATATGGTTTCTCCTATATATATTTCCTCCTGTCCGTCGGTCGAATGACTGGGGTGGGCGGAGCCTAGGAGGGACTATATGGCCAGCTTTGCTGGGACTCTTTGCCATTTCCTGTTGGGGAAGAGATATCCCACAAGTAAGGATGACGCCGTGGACCGGACACACTGTTGGAGAAAGTAATTTATCAGGTAAGCATAAATTCTGTTTTTATAAAGGGGAGAGAACCCAAAACTTTTCATTATAAGTTTGGCTCTTGCTATTATGCCTCCAATCCTAAAAAGAAAACACAAGGAGTAGGAATATTAAAAAAAAAAAAGGTATCCCATTCCAGGAAATTCACATAATTAGAGAGGAGGACGATATATACTAATTAATGGGTTACTATACGGCCGTCCAGTGATGTTACTGTCTATATACGCCCCATCCCTCAAACACCTATTCCTTCAAAAGATAAATAATCTGATTTATGAGTTTTCAAAAGGCACACTGATAATGGGGGGAGACCTGAATTTGGCATTACAACCAGAACTGGACTGCTCCACCACACATTCTTCCTCACCTAAATCGACAATACAAAACTCAAATTTACTTTTAAAACAATTCGCAGTGAAAGATGTCTGGAGGACTTTACGCCCAAAGATGAGATTATACGTTCTATTCTTACCCCCATAAAAGATATAGTAGAATAGACTACATTTTCAGACGTCACAGGTCTTACTCTGTTACACACAACTTGGACTGATCATAACATAGTGCACTGCGCGTTTGAATGGCCAAATAAACCAATCAGAGACTTCATTTGGAAATTAGATGAAAATTTGCTATGTAATCTAGATGTCAAACTTAAATTAGCCGAGAGTATTAGAGTATTTTGACTTTAATGCTGCACCTCAGACTTCACCCCAGACCAACTGGGAAGCTCATAAAGCGGCTATCAGAGGAGAACTCATTGCACATAAAGCCCGACTGAATAAAATAAGCAGAGAAAAAACGGCAAACTTAATCCGGTTGATTGAACAACTTGAATCCCAACACAAACTGACCCCCTCAGATACCCAAACACTAATAACCCTGGCTTCAAATAAACAGGAATTAGCTACTATTCTTAACAAAGACCTCAAGAAAAAATACATGATGTTGAAATTGTATGCGTACATAACCCATAACAAGCCAGGTAGATAGTTAGCCAGACTGGTTAAAAAAAAAAGTCAAAGCATCTTACAGACTAAAAATAGCAAAGGGATAATACAGCATACGTCACATGATATAGCTTCAACCTTTAGAGATTACTTTCAAAAACTTTACAATCTCCCACTCTGTACATCAAAAGAACATACCAATTTAAAACAGAGGGTAGAGAGCATAGACTCCTTTCTATCACAGCTTAATTTACCCAAAATCACAAAAGAACAGTTAGATAAACTGGAACTGCCGATTACGGAGATAGAAATAAACAATACAATTAAAAACCTCCCAACGGGAAAATCACCAGGTCCAGATGGCTTTAGCTATTCGTACTACACCAAGTTCAAAGCCCTACTGATCCCACACTTACTGGCATATTTTAATTCGATAAATGACTCATGTCCCTTTTCAAAATCGGCTTTAGAAGCACACATTATGATACCCAAACCAGGAAGACCAGTAGATAACCCCTCTAATTACCGAACCATATCTTCAATCTACACAGATGTTAAGATCTATTCCAGAATCATAGCAACGCGCTTAAACACCTTTATGTCAGAGATTGACCCAGACCAAGTGGGATTTATCCCTGGCAGAGAGGCGAAAGATGGCACGGTCAGGGCCTTAAACCTTATACACTACGCACGAGAAAAGAAAATACCGTTGGTTTTACTTTCAACAGATGCAGAAAAGGCCTTTGACCGTGTCAGCTGGGACTTCCTTAGGCAAACATTGCAACATATGGGTATAGGAAATATAACCATTAGCCGTATTTTTGCCATGTATAACCAATTAAGTGCAAAAATATCCCTCAATGGAATACTATCAGAATCATTTACCATAACTAACGGTACCAGGTAGGGGTGCCCCCTGTCACCGCTTCTATTTGCGTGCGTTATAGAAACCTTGGCATCAAAGATCAGACAAAACAAGGATATACAAGGTGTGTCTATTGGGGATCAATCATATAAAATATTGTTATACGCCGATGACATTCTATTCACGATCACTGACCCTAAAATCTCCTTACCAAACATACTCCATGAGTTACAAGCTTTTCAGTATTATTCAAATTTTGTTAATTTATCTGTCAGAAATTCTGAATATATCTTTGGATGAACAAACGGCTGAAACTATTAAAAACATAACTCCCTTTAAATGGTGTCCCTCATCCCTTAAATATTTGGGAATCAATCTCACGCCAAATTTAGATAATATATTTAGCAATAATTATGTACCTCTAAAAGAGAAAATAATAAATGACCTTACTAGGTGGAGACATAAAAATATTTCATGGACCGGTAGAATCAATTTAATAAAAATGAACACATTCCCTAAGATCCTATATCTCTTACAAACTCTGCCTATCCCTCTTCCTAACACTTATATCAAGTCCTTACAAAAAGATTTTTCCGATTTTCACATGGAACAGAAAACACCCTAGAATAAATAGACACATTATGATGCTACATAAAACCCAAGGGGGCTTAGGCATGCCTAACTTTCAGGCATATAGAATAGCAATATTCCTACAAAGAATTGTAGATCTATACACGCACTCACCTCATAAAAGATGGGTGCAAATAGAGTTGAATTCTATTCAACCTTCACACATTAGTGACCTTTGCTGGTCATTCAGCACTAAACAAATGACACTGAAAGCCACCAACCCTATAGTCCTAGAGACTTTTAGCGCCTGGGAAATGGCCCTTAAACGATTCCCCACAATATCTTCTAGACCCTCCCCCTTAACCTCGATGTTCAGGAACGGAGTGATAGACTTAACACACTTAACAGATCAACAACATTTACCAGCATATCTACTCATAGATAATGAACAAATTAAATCACAACAATCATTGACTCAGCAGGGACTTCATGAGTTTGAGAATTGGTATACTTACCATAGGACGCATTATTTTTTCATGACAAGTCCGCTAGCCAGAAACATGACGAGACAACGCACCAACTTCGAACTATTATGCACCCAAACTCCTACACCACGACACACAATATCAAAAAATTTATAAGATACTGACCTATACCCAACCGGGTTATGTACATCGCTATATGGAGAGCTGGGAAAGAGACTTGGGTATTATCATATTGCCTCAGACATGTTCACAAATATTTCAAAATACGTTAAAAACATCGGCATCTTCGAACCTTACTGAACTTAATCTCAAAATACTACATAGATGGTATTATACTCCTCGTAGGATCCATCGTTTGTTTTACACGGCGGAGAATAGATGTTGGAGGTGCGGACATGTAGGCAGTGACATGGCCCACTTATGGTGGTGGTGTTCCTCTATCCAGAATTTGTGGAGACAAATCATCACAGAAATAGAACGAATTATAGAAAAACAATTACCCCTAAATCCTTTAATTTGGCTTCTAAATAAACCACTAAAACATAAACCGACAAGGAAACTTTTTTATTATGACAAATAGTATAAAATTTTTGATAGCGAGAAATTCCTAACATTTTAATGTGGCGAGATAAGGTTTCTGAGATTTTAGAATTGGAAGAGTACCACTACATCAAACATGATCAAATGGAGATATACGCTGAAATAGGAATATTATGGGAAAGCTACATTGAGACACTAAAAAATTAAAATTACATGCTCTATCTGAATCATGAAAGTTTATTTTGGCCTAGACTGTCCCTTTAATTGTTCAAAATGAATCAGCATGTATCTATAAAATAAGGAGCTGCGTCTCCGAATCTGTAATGTTTTGAAAAACAAATAACGCTAATTTACAAAAAACAAAATAATTTTTTTTTTGTTCACCAGGGTCTGCTATTGCAGCCGGCTGCATGTATTGCTACGGTCACTAGTGCAGCAGCTTATTGGCTTGATTCTCTGTCCGAGTCTCTCAAGACTAAGACTTCTTTAGAGGAGATCCAAGATAGGATTAAAGCTCTGAAATTAGCCAATGCTTTTATTACGGATGCTTCTCTGCAAATTACTAAATTGGCAGCTAAAACTTCAGGGTTCTCTATTCTAGCCCGCAGAGCCTTATGGTTGAAACCTTGGTCTGTGGACGTGTCATCCAAGTCTAAACTTCTAGCAATTCCTTACAAGGGGAAGACCTTGTTTGGACCTGGCCTGAAGAAAATTATCTCTGACATCACGGGAGATAAGGGTCATTTCCTTCCTCAGGATAAGAGAAGTAAACAAAAAGGACGACAAAGTAATTTTCGTTCCTTTCGAAATTTCAAGGGAAATTCTTTCTCTTCCTCCTCTAAACAGGAAGGGAATTAGTCGCAATCTAAGTCTACTTGGAAACCCAACCAGCCTTGGAACAAGGGTAAACAATCTAAGAAGCCTGCTGCTGAATCCAAAACAGCATGAATGGCATGCCCCCGATCCGGGCCCGGATCTGGTAGGGGGCAGACTTTCCTTCATTCAGGCTTGGGTTCGGGACGTTCAGGATCCCTGGGCAGTAGAAATACTGTCTCAGGGATACAAATTGGAATTCAAAAATTTTCCTCCTAGAGGAAGGTTTCTTCTTTCAAGATTATCTGCAAACCAGATTAAAAAAAAGAGGCATTCTTACATTGTGTAAGAGACCTTGCCTCCCTGGGAGGGATTGTTTCCCAGTACAGGAAGAGGGGCAGGGTTTTTATTCAAATCTGTTTGTGGTTCCCAAAAAGGAGGGAACCTTCAGACCTATATTAGACCATGAGTCTAAACAAGTTTCTCAGCGTTCCATCATTCAAGATGGAAACTATTTGTTCCATTGATCCAGGAGGGTCAATTTATGACAGTGGATTTAAAGGATGCATATCTACATATTCCTATCCACATAGATCACAGGTTCCCGAGGTTTGTCTTAATAGACAAACACTTCCAGTTCGTGGCTCTTCCTTTTGGTCTGGCCACGGCACCCAGAATTTTCAAAAAGGTTCTGGGTTCTCTGCTGGCGGTTCTAAGACCGCGGGGCATTACGGTGGCGCCTTATCTGGACGATATTCTAATCCAGGTGCCATCTTGTCAACAAGAAAGATCTCATACCGCTATCCTTCCTGAGAACTCACGGGTGGAAGTTAAATCTGGAAAAGAGTTCCTTAATCCCGAAGACAAGGGTGACTTTCTTGGGAACTCTAATCGATTCTATATCTGAGGATTCTTCTGCCAGAGGTCAGGAAATTAAAGATTCTAGATTCCTGTTGAGCCCTTCAGTCCAATCCTCGGCCGTCAGTGGCTCAGTGCATGGAAGTAATCGGACTGATGGTGGCGACAATGGACATCATACCGTTTGCTCGGTTTCACCTCAGGCCTCTGCAGTTAAACATGCTCAGGCAGTGGAATGGAGATTATGCACACTTGTCTCCTCAAATAACACTAGAACAGGAGAAGAGGGACTCTCTTCAATGGTGGTTGTCTCTGGATCATCTATCCCAGGGAATCTGCTTTCCCAGACCTTCCTGGGTGATTGTGACAACAGAAGCCAGCCTTTTAGGATGGGGAGCTGTCTGGGGTTCCCTAAAGGCTCAGGGAGTATGGACTCAGGCAGAGTCTGTTCTTCCTATAAACATCCTGGAACTAAGAGCGATCTTCAATGCTCTTCTGGCTTGGCCTCAGTTGGCTTCGGCCCAGTTTATCAGATTCCAGTCGAAAAACATAACAGTGGCTTACATCAATCATCAGGGAGGAACGAGGAGTTTCTTAGCGATGACAGAGGTAGCCAAGATAATCCGATGGGCTGAGGCCCATTCTTGCCATCTGTCAGCGATCCACATGCCAGGGGTAACAACTGGGAGGTGGACTTTCTGACCAAGCAGACTTTTCATCCGGAAGTATTCTCCAACCTGATTCTCAAATGGGGTCGGTCGGAGTTAGATCTCATGGCATCTCAACAGAGATCCAGGGATCCTCAGGTGGAACTGATAGATGCTCTGGCAGTTCCTTGGTCCTTCAGCCTAGCATACCTATTTCCTCCGTTTGCACTTCTTCCCCGCGTCATTGTTCGAATCATCAAAGGCATTGGTGATCCTCATTGCTCCTGCTTGGCCTCGCAGGATTTGGTATGCTGATCTGGTGGAAATGTCATCCCTGCCACCTTGGAGACTTCCGTTGAAGGACCTTCTCATTCAAAAGATATCTAGTTTCTCTGAAGCTGACGGCTTGCAGATTGAACGCTTAATGCTATCCAAGCAGGGTTTTTCTGACTCGGTCATAGAGACCTTAATTCAGGCGCATAAGCCTTTAACTAGAAAGATTTACCATAAGATATGGCGTAAATATCTGTGAAAAAGTGTGCGCAAGAGAGCACCAAACTACTCCAACCCTAAAGTCCCTAACAATAGGGAAAAAAAAGAATAAGAGAACAAAGTGTATGGAGAAGCGCTAAAAGAAGCTAAAGGTGCGGCAGTAAATCACAATGATAGATATATAACTGGCTATGCCAAAGGATTTAATCGAACAATTAGATAGAATACGTATTTGTAAAGATAGAATACATAAATGTAAAGATATTAAAATCGGACGTCTCCGATATATAAAAATACAGAATTGGATAAAAGCACAAAATAAACGCTGTTGCCAATATAGTGAATCAGTCTCTGTAATGTATTAAACAGAATGCATGGGCCCTTCGAAAATAAAAGATCACATCATTTAGGATCAGTTCTAGGTAAGATTCATACGTATTACCTTCTCATATACCGTCTAGAGTTCAATCTGTTGGTCCGATAACACCTCCGTGAGGCGTGTGCGTGTCCCGTGACATCACCAGTCAGGGGTGTTGTCTCCAAGAGGAGATCCTATTGGTCAGGATCGCTGAAAACGGAGTATAGCGGCCGCTATATTGTAGGTGAATGAAGTAAAAATAATCCCCGCTCTTAGTGCAAATCAGCACGCATGGTTAGACTTGTAGCTCCGTGGAGACTTGCAACTGAATATCTCTTTCACAACCTCTTGCAGTCCTCGAGCTTTAACAGTTCAGTATCGGAACAGGCTTAGCTTGAAACCGTGTCTCTCCCAGTACAATCTTAGTGCTCTTATATAGAATAGCATAAAGCACAGGAGACTTGACTTAAAACCTTGTACTTCTCAGCATAGTATTAGTGTTCTTGTAGAAATAGCATAAAGTACAGGATAGCTGTGGCTTATCATCAACACGTTTCTCCCTCTTACAGGGCTTTTTCAAGATGAGTTTGCACCAGTCACAGCTTCCTTTTAAACAGTCCAAACTTTTACCTATTGGTTAGGTTGGATCAATTAATTAAGTAGGTGTGTCCACTGTAGTAAATCTATTGGCAACAGTATTGGCAACTTAACAAAAATTTAAAGAAAACTCAGAGAACAAAAAAGGAAATTAAACAGATACTCTTACATAAAGAGTTATAGCAGAAAAGATATATATATATATATATATATATATATATATATATATATATATATATATATATATATATATATATATACATATGTAGAAAAAAGTATGATAATATAACATACAATAGGGTGCGCAAAACAATATACGAAAGGAATGTGCAATAGGTGAGTCTATATATAGTGAATGTAAATAGTGAATTTACTAATGATCATATAATGTTCATTAAATTAGATAATCGTGTCGTGGCAAAAAAGCAAATCAAAATAGTGTAGTAGACTTTGTAAAAAGGTTTATAAAAGATATATATCATCTTGTTCTGTTGCTGGTGAATAAGTAAAAAATCTAATACTAATAAATACCTAAGTGGTAAAAAAAGAATAGGTGTGACCAATGACTAACTTTGGTCTTGCTCTGAAAGGCTGTGATGCGATATTGTCTTGCAAAATGATATTTCTTTCATGTAATTAGCAAGAGTCCATGAGCTAGTGACGTATGGGATATACATTCCTACCAGGAGGGGCAAAGTTTCCCAAACCTTAAAATGCCTATAAATACCCCCCTCACCACACCCACAATTCAGTTTTACAAACTTTGCCTCCCATGGAGGTAGTGAAGTAAGTTTGTGCTAGATTCTACGTTGATATGCGCTTCGCAGCAGGCTGGAGCCTGCTTTTCCTCTCAGAGTGCAGTGAATGTCAGAGGGATGTGAAGAGAGTATTGCCTATTTGAATTCAATGGTCTCCTTCTACGGGATCTATTTCATAGGTTCTCTGTTATCGGTCGTAGAGATTCATCTCTTACCTCCCTTTTCAGATCGACGATATACTCTTATATACCATTACCTCTACTGATTCTCGTTTCAGTACTGGTTTGGCTATCTGCTATATGTAGATGAGTGTCCTGGGTATGCGGATCTCATTCGGATGGCCAGTTGCCAACCTTGGACATTTCCGTTAAGACCAGACCTTTTATCTCAAGGCCCATTTTTCCATCAGGATCTCAAATCATTTAATTTGAAGATATGGAGATTGAACGTTTGATTCTTAGTCATAGAGGTTTCTCTGACTCAGTGATTAATACTATGTTACAGGTTTGTAAATCTGTCTCTAGAAAGATTTATTATCAAGTTTGGAAGACTTTCATTTCTTGGTGTTCTTCTCATAAATTCTTTTGGCATTCTTTTAGAATTTTACAATTTTTCAGGTTGGTTTTGTCTGCAAGTTATTTGAAAGGACAAATCTCTACTCTTTCTGTTCTTTTTCACAGAAAGATTGCTATTCATTCTGATATTCATTGTTTTGTGCAGGCTTTGGTTTGTATCAAGCCTGTCATTAAGTCAATATCTCCTCCTTGGAGTCTCAATTTGGTACTGAGGGCTTTAGAGGCTCCTTCGTTTGAAACTTTGCGTTCTCTGGACATTAAAATTTTCATCAGGGTAAGGCAGTGTTCCTTCCTGTTATTATTTTGTTCAGGCTTTGGTTCTTATCAAACCTGTCATTAAGCCAATTTCTCCTCCTTGGAGTTTTAATTTGGTTCTAAAGGCTTTACAGGCTCTTCTATTTGAGCATATGTTTTCTCTAGACATTATTTACTTTCATGGAAAGTATTGTTCTTTTTAGACATCTCTTCAGCTAGAACAATTTTTAATTATCTGTTCTTTCTTGTGAGTCTCCTTTTTCTGATTTTTTCATCAGAATAATGTGGTTTTTGCTATCTTCTTTTCAATTTTTACCTAAAGTTGTGATTTCTATCAACATTAGGGAGGAATTATTGTCTTTTACTAAGACTTCTTTGGTAAGATTCTTACATTCTTTGGATATGGTAAGAGTTTTGAAATCTTATGTTGAAGCTATTCAAATTTCAGATAGTCTTCTGGTTTATTTGTTATCTTTTCTGGTGTTAGGAAGGTCAAAAGGCTTCTGCCATTTATTTGGCATCTTGCTTAAACTTTTGATTCATCATGCTTATTTGGAGTCGCGTGGCTTCCCGCCTCGGATGATTACGGCTCATTCTACTAGGTAAGTTTCTACTTCCTGGGTTTTTTTAAGAATGAAGCTTCTGTTGATCAGATTTGCAAAGCAATGACTTGGTCTTCTTTGCATACTTTTACTATGTTCTACCATTTTGATGTTTTCTCTTCTTTAGAAGCAGTTTTGGTAGAATGGTACTTCAGGCAGCTGTTTCAGTTTGATTCTTCTGCTTATATTTTCATTTTTTTTTTTCTCATTATAAAAATTGAAACTTTTTTGATTTGGGTAGTGGATTAATTTTTCAGCGGAATTGGCTGTCTTTATTTTATCCCTCCCTCTCTAGTGACTCTTGCGTGGAAGTTCCACATCTTGGGTATTTATTATCCCATACGTCACTAGCTCATGGACTCTTGCTAATTACATGAAAGAAAACATAATTTATGTAAGAACTTACCTGATAAATTCATTTCTTTCATATTAGCAAGAGTCCATGAGGCCCACCCTTTTTTGTGGTGGTTATGATTTTTTGTATAAAGCACAATTATTCCAATTCCTTATTTTTTTGATGCTTTCGCTCCTTTTTTATCACCCCACTTCTTGGCTATTCGTTAAACTGAATTGTGGGTGTGGTGAGGGGTGTATTTATAGGCATTTTAAGGTTTGGGAAACTTTGCCCCTCCTGGTAGGAATGTATATCACATACGTCACTAGCTCATGGACTCTTGCTAATATGAAAGAAATGAGTTTATCAGGTAAGTTCTTACATAAATTATGTTTTTTCAAAGATCTTATAAAACCTATAGTGTACCACAGTAATGTCCAGCAAACGATAGATAGAATAGCTGTCAATATCAGCAAATGTGTAAGGCTGCTTCGCTCCAAACCGGTGGTGAGTCGGGTGATCTGTAGAATTGAAGGCAAAAAAGAGAGAGCGCCTAATGGTGTGATATTGTCTGGGACCAGGTAGATACAATCGTTAACAGCATCAGCCAAATGGATACTCACAAAAGGGTTGGCACTCACAGGTAGTGCATACAGGCAGGCTGACCTTTATACAGCAGTCAGTACGCTGTATATGTGAAATTCGTATTGAAGATCTGTTGTAATAGAAGAGAAAGAGAGCGCCTAATAGTGCAATAACGTCTGAACATATGTGACTATAATAATGCAACAAATGTATTGATATATGAACAGACATCTCTGAAATATCTGTATATATATGTGTCAGGTTCCATTTTTACAGATAAATATACGTGCACTAAACAGTTTAGAAACAATAAAGAATAACATTAAAAATGGTCTTTCTCTTTATAGTAGTCAGTCCTTATAGAAGAAGATACCGCATATATAAGTGTAGATATAAAAAGCTTGCGGATATTACCCGCTTATGTGCAAAATACATGAAAGAATATGCGTACATTTACGCTAAATGCGTGTGGTACCATGTAAAGAGTGATTTAGATATATTTAAAGAAAAAGATAAACAGTAAATATAGTGAAATAAATTCAGTGTTAATAAAAGTGTGTAATAGACCCCTTCATAGTATGTCTATGGGTTCATAATATATAAATATATGAGCCTAAATAGCTTTCCAAATTCCTTACTCAGGGGGTTCTAATTATTATATGAGTGCACTTCATACCCACTCTAGGGGGTTAAAAATGCTAACATATGTTTTTCAATTTTTAATGTTATTCTTTATTGTTTCTTCACTGTTTAGTGCACGTATATTTATCTGTAAAAATGGAACCTGACACACACACACACACATATATATATACATATATATATATATATATATATATATATATATATATATATATATATATATATATACACAGATATTTCAGAGATGTCTGTTCATATATTGATACATTTGTTGCATTATTATAGTCACATATGTGTATATGTGTGTGTATATATATATATATATATATATATATATATATATATATATATATATATCTTTTCTGCTATCATTTTTTATGTAAGAGTATCTGTTTAATTTCCTTTTTTGTTCTCTGAGTTTTCTTTAAATTTTTGTTAACAAGTTGCCAATACTGTTGCCAATAGATTTACTACAGTGGACACACCTACTTAATTAATTGATCCAACCTAACCAATATGTAAAAGTTTGGACTGTTTAAAAGGAAGCTGTGACTGGTGCAAACTCATCTTGAAAAAGCCCTGTAAGAGGGAGAAACACGTTGATGATAAGCCACAACTATCCTGTACTTTATGCTATTTCTACAAGAACACTAATACTATGCTGAGAAGTACAAGGTTTTAAGTCAAGTCTCCTGTGCTTTATGCTATTCTATATAAGAGCACTAAGATTGTACTGGGAGAGACACGGTTTCAAGCTAAGCCTGTTCTGATACTGAACTGTTAAAGCTCGAGGACTGCAAGAGGTTGTGAAAGATATTCAGTTCCAAGTCTCCACGGAGCTACAAGTCTAACCCTGCGTGCTGATTTGCACTAAGAGCGGGGATTATTTTTATTACTTCATTCACCTACAATATAGCTGCTGCTATACTCCGTTTTCAGCGATCCTGACCAATAGGCTCTCCTCTTGGAGACAACACCCCTGACTGGTGACGTCATGGGACACGCACACGTCTCACGGAGGTGTTATCGGACCAACAGATTGAACTCTAGACGGTATATGGGAAGAAGTGTAATACGTATGAATCTTACCTAGAACTGATCCTTATTGATGTGATCTTTTATTTTCGAAGGGCCCATGCATTCTGTTTAATACATTACAGAGACTGATTCACTATATTGGCAACAGCGTTTATTTTGTGCTTTTATCCAATTCTGTGTTTTTATATATCGGAGGCGTCCGATTTTAATATCTTTACATTTAAGTATTCTATCTTTACAAATATGTATTCTATCTAATTGTTCGATTAAATCCTTTGGCATAGCCAGTTATATATCTATCGTGATTTACTGCTGCACCTTTAGCTTCTTTTAGCACTTCTCCATACACTTTGTTCTCTTATTATGGCGTAAATATCTCTACTGGTGTGAATCCAAGGGCAACTCATGGAGTAGAATTAGGATTCCCAGAATTTTGTCTTTTCTCCAAGAAGGTTTGGAGAAGGTTTTATCGACAAGTTCCCTAAAGGGTTAGATCTCTGTTTTATCTATTTTGTTACACAAACGTCTGGCAGATGTCCCAGATGTACAATCTTTTTGTCAGGCCTTGGTTAGGATCAGGCCTGTGTTCAAACCAGTTACTCCTCCATGGAGTCTGAATTTAGTTCTTAAACTTCTTCAAGGGTCTCCGTTTGAGCCTATGCATTCCTTAGATATTAAGTTGTTATCTTGGAAAGTTTTATTTCTTGTTGCTATCTCTTTGGTCGAAGAGTGTCTGAGCTCTCGGCGTTGCAATACAATTCGCCTTACCTTATTTTTCATTCAGATAAGGTAGTTTTACGTACTAAACTGAGGTTTCTTCCTAAGGCTGTTTCAGACAGGAACATTAATCAGGAGATTGTTGTTCCTTCCTTGTGTCCTAATCCTTCTTCTCAGAAAGAACGTCTTCTGCACAATTTGGACGTAGTCTTCTCTGTTTGTAATTTTCTATGGAAAACGTAAGGGTCAGAAAGCTACGGCTACCTCTTTCTTTTTGGCTGAAGAGTATCATCCATTTTGCATATGAGACTTTGCATATGAGACTGCTGGACAGCAGCCTTCTGAAAAAGTTACGGCTCATTCCACTAGGCCTGTTGCTTCCTCAAGGGCATTCAAAAATGAATCTTCTGTAGAACATAATTGCAAGGCTGCAACTTGGTCTTTTCTTCACTCTTTTTCTAAATTTTATAAATTTGATACTTTTGCCTCGGCTGAGGCTGCTTTTGGGAGACAGGTTCTTCAAGCAGTGGTGCCTTCCGTTTAGGTTCCCTGTCTTGTCCCTCCCTTATCATCCGTGTACTCTAGCTTTGGCATTGTATCCCATAAGTAAGGATGATGATCCGTGGACTTGTGTCTTTAAAAATAAAATAAAATTTATGCTTACCTGATAAATTTGTTTCTTTTTAGACACAATGAGTCCACGGCCTGCCCTGTTCTTTGAGACAGGTTGTTTTTTATTATAAACTTCAGCCACCTCTGCACCTTGGCTTTTCCTTTCTCTTCCTTACTTCGGTCGAATGACTGGAGTGGGAGAGTAGGGAGGAGCTATTTAACAGCTCTGCTTTGGTGCTCTTTGCCTCCTCCTGCTGACCAAGAGGTGAATATCCCATAAGTAAGGATGATGATCCGTGGACTCATCGTGTCTAAAAAGAAACAAATTTGTCAGGTAAGCATAAATTTTCTTTTTCTAATGTCTGACATGTATTGTTTCATATATCATACTCCATTTCTTAGGGTTTTTGGAACACTAATATATTTATTTCTGTTCTATTTCTACAAATACTGTGTTTTTTTTGTTTTGTTTTCCTAATGCTTCATTGTATTTTTCGTTTACACACAAACAGTTCCATAGATCTTGTTGTACAAAAGACAATAAAGAAAACCGTGAACAAGTTACATATTTGCATGATCAGTTAACTTTGCATTTGAGACCGTTGTTAACAATGGTAGGAAGACATAAGTCTATTTTCAATTTCTGATCAACTTATAATAGTCCAATGCTCCTGTGAGTAACAAACATAAACAATAGGTTGAGATTGTCAGTCTTCAGCCGAACAGATAAATGAAATGAGGTGCTGGTCAAGGTTCCAGTATATGGTACTGGTGAACTACGCCACCTTTTCCCTATTGTGCGCTTTATACTGTCTGGTGTGAGCAAAGTGCCCCCTTCACTCAGTAAGTTTTGAGTAATATCTGTCAACCAGAAATACTGTTATACTTTTTCTCATATTGAAGCGATATATGTTAATGTCTGTGACATGTATGATTTCTGGTATCATACTCCCCTTTCTTAGGCCTAGATTTAGAGTTCGGCGGTAGCCGTCAAAACCAGCGTTAGAGGCTCCTAACGCTGGTTTTGGGCGCCCGCTGGTATTTGGAGTCAGTGATTAAAGGGTCTAACGCTCACTTTTCAGCCGCGACTTTTCCATACCGCAGATCCCCCTACGCCATTTGCGTAGCCTATCTTTTCAATGGGATCTTTCTAACGCTGGTATTTAGAGTCGTTTCTGCAGTGAGCGTTAGAGCTCTAACGACAAGATTCCAGCCGCCTGAAAATAGCAGGAGTTAAGAGCTTTCTGGCTAACGCCGGTTTATAAAGCTCTTAACTACTGTACCCTAAAGTACACTAACACCCATAAACTACCTATGTACCCCTAAACCGAGCTCCCCCCACACCGCCGCCACTCGATTAAAATTTTTAACCCCTAATCTGCCGACCGCCACCTACGTTATACTTATGTACCCCTAATCTGCTGCCCCTAACCCCGCCGACCCCTATATTATATTTCTTAACCCCTAACTTGCCCCCCACAACGTCGCCGCAAGCTACTTAAAATAATTAACCCCTAATCTTCCGACCGCAAATCGCCGCCACCTACGTTATCCCTATGTACCCCTAATCTGCTACCCCTAACACCGCCGACCCCTATATTATATTTATTAACCCCTAATCTGCCCCCCTCAACGTCGCCGACACCTGCCTACACTTATTAACTCCTAATCCGCCTCACTAACCCTATCATAAATAGTATTAACCCCTAATCTGCCCTCCCTAACATCGCCGACAGCTACCTTCAATTATTAACCCCTAATCTGCCGACCGGAGCTCACCGCTATTCTAATAAATGGATTAACCCCTAAAGCTAAGTCTAACACTAACACCCCCCTAAGTTAAATATAATTTTTATCTAACGAAATAAATTAACTCTTATTAAATAACTTATTACTATTTAAAGCTATATACTTACCTGTAAAATAAATCCTAATATAGCTACAATATAAATTATAATTATATTATAGCTATTTTAGGATTAATATTTATTTTACAGGCAACTTTGTATTTATTTTAACCAGGTACAATAGCTATTAAATAGTTAAGAACTATTTAATAGTTACCTAGTTAAAATAATTACAAATTTACCTGTAAAATAAATCCTAACCTAAGATATAATTAAACCTAACACTACCCTATCAATAAAATAATTAAATAAACTACCTACAATTACCTACAATTAACCTAACACTACACTATCAATAAATTAATTAAACACAATTGCTACAAATAAATACAATTAAATAAACTATCTAAAGTACAAAAAATAAAAAAGAACTAAGTTACAGAAAATAAAAAAATATTTACAAACATAAGAAAAATATTACAACAATTTTAAACTAATTACACCTACTCTAAGCCCCCTAATAAAATAACAAAGCCCCCCAAAATAAAAAATTCCCTACCCTATTCTAAATTAAAAAAGTTACAAGCTCTTTTACCTTACCAGCCCTGAACAGGGCCCTTTGCGGGGCATGCCCCAAGAATTTCAGCTCTTTTGCCTGTAAAAAAAAACATACAATACCCCCCCCCCCAACATTACAACCCACCACCCACATACCCCTAATCTAACCCAAACCCCCCTTAAATAAACCTAACACTAAGCCCCTGAAGATCTTCCTACCTTGTCTTCACCATCCAGGTATCACCGATCCGTCCTGGCTCCAAGATCTTCATCCAACGCAAGGGGGGGTTGGCGATCCATAATCCGGTGCTGAAGAGGTCCAGAAGAGGCTCCAAAGTCTTCCTCCTATCCGGCAAGAAGAGGACATCCGGACCGGCAAACATCTTCTCCAAGCGGCATCTTCGATCTTCTTCCATCCGGTGCGGAGCGGGTCCATCTTGAAGCAGGCGACGCGAATCCATCCTCTTCTTCCGATGTCTCCCGACTAATGACGGTTCCTTTAAGGGACGTCATCCAAGATGGCGTCCCTCGAATTCCGATTGGCTGATAGGATTCTATCAGCCAATCGGAATTAAGGTAGGAATTTTCTGATTGGCTGATGGAATCAGCCAATCAGAATCTAGTTCAATCCGATTGGCCGATCCAATCAGCCAATCAGATTGAGATCGCATTCTATTGGCTGATCGGAACAGCCAATAGAATGCGATCTCAATCTGATTGGCTGATTGGATCAGCCAATCGGATTGAACTAGATTCTGATTGGCTGATTCCATCAGCCAATCAGAAAATTCCTACCTTAATTCCGATTGGCTGATAGAATCCTATCAGCCAATCGGAATTCGAGGGACGCCATCTTGGATGACGTCCCTTAAAGGAACCGTCATTAGTCGGGAGACATCGGAAGAAGAGGATGGATCCGCGTCGCCTGCTTCAAGATGGACCTGCTCCGCACCGGATGGAAGAAGATCGAAGATGCCGCTTGGAGAAGATGTTTGCTGGTCCGGATGTCCTCTTCTTGCCGGATAGGAGGAAGACTTTGGAGCCTCTTCTGGACCTCTTCAGCACCGGATTATGGATCGCCAACCCCCCCTTGGGTTGGATGAAGATCTTGGAGCCAGGACGGATCGGTGATACCTGGATGGTGAAGACAAGGTAGGAAGATCTTCAGGGGCTTAGTGTTAGGTTTATTTAAGGGGGGTTTGGGTTAGATTAGGGGTATGTGGGTGGTGGGTTGTAATGTTGGGGGGGGGGGTATTGTATGTTTTTTTTTACAGGCAAAAGAGCTGAAATTCTTGGGGCATGCCCCGCAAAGGGCCCTGTTCAGGGCTGGTAAGGTAAAAGAGTTTGTAACTTTTTTAATTTAGAATAGGGTAGGGAATTTTTTATTTTGGGGGGCTTTGTTATTTTATTAGGGGGCTTAGAGTAGGTGTAATTAGTTTAAAATTGTTGTAATATTTTTCTTATGTTTGTAAATATTTTTTTATTTTCTGTAACTTAGTTCTTTTTTATTTTTTGTACTTTAGATAGTTTATTTAATTGTATTTATTTGTAGCAATTGTGTTTAATTAATTTATTGATAGTGTAGTGTTAGGTTAATTGTAGGTAATTGTAGGTAGTTTATTTAATTATTTTATTGATAGGGTAGTGTTAGGTTTAATTATATCTTAGGTTAGGATTTATTTTACAGGTAAATTTGTAATTATTTTAACTAGGTAACTATTAAATAGTTATTAACTATTTAATAGCTATTGTACCTGGTTAAAATAAATACAAAGTTGCCTGTAAAATAAATATTAATCCTAAAATAGCTATAATATAATTATAATTTATATTGTAGCTATATTAGGATGTATTTTACAGGTAAGTATTTAGCTTTAAATAGTAATAATTTATTTAATAAGAGTTAATTTATTTCGTTAGATAAAAATTATATTTAACTTAGGGGGGTGTTAGGGTTAGACTTAGCTTTAGGGGTTAATACATTTATTAGAATAGCGGTGAGCTCCGATCGGAAGTTTAGGGGTTAATAATTGAAGGTAGGTGTCGGCGATGTTAGGGAGGGCAGATTAGGGGTTAATACTATTTATGATAGGGTTAGTGAGGCGGATTAGGGGTTAATAACTTTATTATAGTAGCGCTCAGGTCCGCTCGGCAGATTAGGGGTTAATAAGTGTAGGCAGGTGTCGGCGACGTTGTGGGGGGCAGATTAGGGGTTAATAAATATAACATAGGGGTCGGCGATGTTAGGGCAGCAGATTAGGGGTACATAGGGATAACGTAGGTGGCGGCGTTTTACGGAGCGGCAGATTAGGGGTTAAAAGTGTAATGCAGGGGTCAGCGATAGCGGGGGCGGCAGATTAGGGGTTAATAAGTGTAAGGTTAGGGGTGTTTAGACTCGGGGTACATGTTAGAGTGTTAGGTGCAGACGTAGGAAGTGTTTCCCCATAGGAAACAATGGGGCTGCGTTAGGAGCTGAACGCTGCTTTTTTGCAGGTGTTAGGTTTTTTTTCAGCTCAAACAGCCCCATTGTTTCCTATGGGAGAATCGTGCACGAGCACGTTTTTGATGCCGGCCGCGTCCGTAAGCAGCTCTGGTATCGAGAGTTGCATTTGCGGTAAAAATGCTCTACGCTCCTTTTTTGGAGCCTAACGCAGCATTTGTTTTAACTCTCGATACCAGAGTTAAATTTATGGTGCGGCCAGAAAAAAGCCCGCGGAGCGTTAACAGCCCTTTTACCGCCGAACTCCAAATCTAGGCCTTTGTGTTTTTAGGACTCTAGTATATTTTCTCTTGTTAAGTGTAGTCAGTCCACGGGTCATCCATTACTTATGGGATTATATCTCTTCCCCAACAGGAAGTTGCAAGAGGATCACCCAAGCAGAGCTGCAATATAGCTCCTCCCCTCACATGTCATACCCAGTCATTCTCTTGCAACCTAACTAAAGATTGGTCGTTGTGAGAGGTCTGTGGTGTTTTTTAACTTGGTTTATTTCTTCAATCAAAAGTTTGTTATTTTAAATGGCACCGGAGTGTGCTGTTTGTTCTCAGGCAGCATTAGAAGAAGAATCTGCCTGCGTTTTCTATGATCTTAGCAGACGTAACTAAGATCCACTGGCTGTTCTCGCACATTCTGAGGAGTGAGGTAACTTCAGAAAAAGGGAATAGCATGCAGGGCCCCCCTGCAAACGAGGTATGTGCAGTAAATTATTTTTCTAAGCAATAGAATTGACTGAGAAAATACTGCTGATACCAATGTAATGTAATTTCAGTCTTAAATGCAGTGGTAGCGACTGGTATTAGGCTGATGAGTGTGTGTACACTGAAGTATTTTTCTAGGGAATGGAATTTGACTCAGAAAATACTGTTAATACTGAAGTAATGTATGAGCCTTAACTGCAGTAAAAGCGACTGGTAGCAGGCTTATTAATAACACTTCATAACTTTTAAAATGTATGTTCCAAACGTTTACTGGCATGTTAATCGTTTTTTGTGAGGTACTTAGTGATGAAACTAATTGGGGCATGATTTTTACCACATGGCTAACTTTTGTTTCTGCATAGAAACAGTTAACTGAGCTTCCCCACTGTTGTAATATGAGTGGGAGGGGCCTATTTTAGCGCTTTTTTTGCGCAGTAAAAATTCAGTCACAATCTTCCTACTTCATCCTCCATGATCCAGGACGTCTCTAGAGAGCTCAGGGGTCTTCAAAATTCATTTTGAGGGAGGTAATCAGTCACAGCAGACCTGTGACAGTGTGTTTGACTGTGATAAAAACGTTAATTATTAAATTGTTATCAGTTTTTTGGGTATTAAGGGGTTAATCATCCATTTGCAGGTGGGTGCAATCCTTTGCTAACTTAATACATTTACTGTGAAAATTTGGTTGCTATAACTAATTTGGTTCATTGTTATTTCAACTGTGACAGCTTTTTTGTGCTTCTTAAAGGCACAGTAGCGTTTTTTTATATTGCTTGTAAATTTATTTGAAAAGTATTTTCCAAGCTTGCTAGTCTCATTGCTAGTCTGTTTAAACATGTCTGACACAGATGAATCTGTTTGTTCACTATGTATGAAGGCCAATGTGGAACCCAACAGAAATATGTGTACCAATTGTATTGATATTACTTTAAATAAAAGTCAGTCTTTACATGTAAAGAAATCACCAGACAACGAGGGGGAAGTTATGCCGACTAACTCCTCACGTGTCAGTACCTTCGCCTCCCGCTCAGGAGGTGCGTGATTTTATGGCGCCAAGTACATCAGGGAGGCCCTTACAAATCACTTTGCAAGACATGGCTACTGTTATGACAGAAGTATTTTCTAAATTGCCAGAATTAAGAGGCAAGCGTGATAGCTCTGGGTTAAGGACAGAGCGCGCTGATGATGTGAGAGCCATGTCCGATACTGCGTCACAATTTGCAGAACATGAAGACGGAGAACTTCATTCTGTGGGTGACGGATCTGATCCAGGGAGACTGGATTCAGAGATTTCTTATTTTAAATTTTAAGCTTGAGAACCTCCTTATATTGCTAGGGGAGGTATTAGCGGCTCTGAATGATTGTAACACGGTTGCAATTCCAGAAAAATTATGTAGGTTGGATAGATACTATGCGGTACCGGTGTGTACTGACGTGTTTCCTATACCTAAAAGGCTTACAGAGATTATTAGCAAGGAGTGGGATAGACCCGGTGTGTCTTTTTCCCCTCCTCCCATATTTAGGAAAATGTTTCCTATAGACGCCACCACACGAGACTTATGGCAGACGGTCCCTAAGGTGGAGGGATAGTTGTGCCTTTTCAGATCCAATGGATAAAAAATTAGAAGGTTACCTTAAGAAAATGTTTGTTCAACAAGGTTTTATCTTACAGCCCTTTGCATGCATTGCGCCTGTCACTGCTGCAGCGGCATTCTGGTTTGAGTCTCTGGAAGAGGCCATTCGCACAGCTCCATTGGATGAAATTATGAACAAGCTTAAAGCACTTAAGCTAGCTAATGCATTTGTTTCTGATGCCGTCGTACATTTAACCAAACTTACGGCTAAGAACTCCGGATTCGCCATCCAAGCGCGCAGAGCGCTATGGCTTAAATCCTGGTCAGCTGACGTGACTTCTAAATCTAAATTGCTTAATATTCCTTTCAAAGGGCAGACCTTATTCGGGCCCGGCTTGAAAGAAATTATCGCTGACATTACGGGAGGTAAGGGCCATGCTCTACCTCAGGACAGGGCCAAATCAAAGGCCAAACAGTCTAATTGTCGTGCCTTTTCGTAACCTCAAGGCAGGAGCAGCATCAACTTCCTCCGCTCCAAAACAGGAAGGAGCTGTTGCTCGTTACAGACAGGGCTGGAAAACTAACCAGTCCTGGAACAAGGGCAAGCAGGCCAGAAAACCTGCTGCTGCCCCTAAGACAGCATGAAGAGAGGGCCCCCTATCCGGAAACGGATCTAGTGGGGGGCAGACTTTCTCTCTTCGCCCAGGCTTGGGCAAGAGATGTCCAGGATCCCTGGGCGTTGGAGATCATATCTCGGGGATATCTTCTGGACTTCAAAGCTTCTCCTCCACAAGGGAGATTTCATCTTTCCAGGTTATCAGCAAACCAAATAAAGAAAGAGGCATTTCTACGCTGTGTACAAGACCTCTTACTAATGGGGGTGATCCACCCAGTTCCGCGGACGGAACACGGACAAGGATTCTATTCAAATCTGTTTGTGGTTCCCAAGAAAGAGGGAACCTTCAGACAAATCTTGGACTTAAAAATCCTAAACAAATTCCTAAGAGTTCCATCATTCAAAATGGAAACTATTCGGACCATCCTACCCATGATCCAAGAGGGTCAGTACATGACCACAGTGGACTTAAAGGATGCCTACCTTCACATACCGATTCACAAGGATCATTATCGGTACCTAAGATTTGCCTTCCTAGACGGGCATTACCAGTTTGTAGCTCTTCCCTTCCGGTTAGCTACGGCTCCAAGAATCTTTACAAAGGTTCTGGGCTCACTTCTGGCGGTACTAAGACCGCAAGGCATAGCGGTGGCTCCGTACCTAGACGACATTCTGATACAAGCGTCAAGTTTTCAAACTGCCAGGTCTCATACACAGATAGTTCTGGCATTTCTGAGGTCGCATGGGTGGAAGGTGAACGTGGAAAAGAGTTCTCTATTACCACTCACAAGGGTTCCCTTCCTAGGGACTCTTATAGATTCTGTAGAGATGAAAATTTACCTGACGGAGGCCAGGTTATCAAAACTTCTAAATGCTTGCCGTGCCCTTCATTCCATTCCACACCCGTCAGTAGCTCAGTGCATGGAAGTAATCGGCCTAATGGTAGCGGCAATGGACATAGTACCATTTGCGCGCCTGCATCTCAGACCGCTGCAATTGTGCATGCTAAGTCAGTGGAATGGGGATTACTCAGATTTGTCCCCTCTAATAAATCTGGATCAAGAGACCAGAGATTCTCTGTTATGGTGGCTTTCTCGGCCCCACCTGTCCAAGGGGATGACCTTTCGCAGGCCAGATTGGACGATTGTAACAACAGACGCCAGCCTTCTAGGTTGGGGCGCAGTCTGGAATTCCCTGAAGGCTCAGGGATCATGGACTCAGGAGGAGAAACTCCTCCCAATAAATATTCTGGAGTTAAGAGCAATATTCAGTGCTCTTCTAGCTTGGCCTCAGTTAGCAACTCTGAGGTTCATCAGATTTCAGTCGGACAACATCACGACTGTGGCTTACATCAATCATCAAGGGGGAACCAGGAGTTCCCTAGCGATGTTGGAAGTCTCAAAGATAATTCGCTGGGCAGAGTCTCACTCTTGCCACCTGTCAGCGATCTACATCCCAGGCGTGGAGAACTGGGAGGCGGATTTCCTAAGTCGCCAGACTTTTCATCCGGGGGAGTGGGAACTTCATCCGGAGGTCTTCGCTCAACTGATTCATCGTTGGGGCAAACCAGATCTCATGGCATCTCGCCAGAACGCCAAGCTTCCTTGTTACGGATCCAGGTCCAGGGACCCGGGAGCGGTGCTGATAGATGCTCTGACAGCCCCTTGGGTTTTCAACATGGCTTGTGTGTTTCCACCATTTCCGATGCTTTCTCGACTGATTGCCAAGATCAAACAGGAGAGAGCATCGGTGATTCTGATAGCGCCTGCGTGGCCACGCAGGACCTGGTATGCAGACCTAGTGGACATGTCGTCCTGTCCACCATGGTCTCTGCCTCTGAGGCAGGACCTTCTAATTCAGGGTCCTTTCAACCATCCAAATCTAATTTCTCTGAGGCTGACTGCATGGAGATTGAATGCTTGATTCTATCAAAGCGTGGCTTCTCGGAGTCGGTTATTGATACCTTAATACAGGCTAGGAAACCTGTTACCAGAAGAATTTACCATAAGATATGGCGTAAATATTTATTGGTGCGAATCCAAGAGTTACTCATGGAGTAAGGTTAGGATTCCTAGGATATTGTCTTTTCTACAAGAGGGTTTAGAAAAGGGCTTATCCGCTAGTTCGTTAAAGGGACAGATTTCTGCTCTGTCCATTCTTCTACACAAGCGTCTGGCAGAAGTTCCAGACGTTCAGGCTTTTTGTCAGGCTTTGGCTAGGATTAAGCCTGTGTTTAAGACTGTTGCTCCGCCGTGGAGCTTAAACTTAGTTCTTAACGTTCTGCAAGGCGTTCCGTTTGAACCCCTTCATTCCATTGATATCAAGCTGTTATCTTGGAAAGTTCTGTTTTTGATGGCTATTTCCTCGGCTCGAAGAGTCTCTGAGTTATCTGCCTTACATTGTGATTCTCCTTATCTGATCTTTCATTCAGACAAGGTAGTTCTGCGTACTAAACCTGGGTTTTTACCTAAGGTTGTTTCTAACAGGAATATCAATCAAGAGATTGTTGTTCCATCATTATGTCCTAATCCTTCTTCAAAGAAGGAACGTCTTTTGCATAATTTAGACGTAGTCCGTGCCCTGAAGTTCTACTTACAGGCAACTAAAGATTTTCGGCAAACTTCTTCTCTGTTTGTCGTTTACTCTGGACAGAGGAGAGGTCAAAAGGCTTCGGCTACCTCTCTCTCCTTTTGGCTTCGTAGCATAATACGTTTAGCCTATGAGACTGCTGGACAGCAGCCTCCTGAAAGGATTACAGCTCATTCTACTAGAGCTGTGGCTTCCACCTGGGCCTTTAAAAATGAGGCCTCTGTTGAATAGATTTGCAAGGCTGCAGCTTGGTCTTCACTTCACACTTTTTCAAAATTTTACAAATTTTACACTTTTGCTTCTTCGGAGGCTATTTTTGGGAGAAAGGTACTTCAGGCAGTGGTTCCCTCCGTTTAAAGTTCCTGCCTTGTCCCTCCCTTCATCCGTGTACTTTAGCTTTGGTATTGGTATCCCATAAGTAATGGATGACCCGTGGACTGACTACACTTAACAAGAGAAAACATAATTTATGCTTACCTGATAAATTTATTTCTCTTGTAGTGTAGTCAGTCCACGGCCCGCCCTGTCTTTTAAGGCAGTTCTAAATTTTCATTAAAATCCAGTTACCACTGCACCCTATGGTTTCTCCTTTCTCGTCTTGTTTCGGTCAAATGACTGGATATGACATGTGAGGGGAGGAGCTATATAGCAGCTCTGCTTGGGTGATCCTCTTGCAACTTCCTGTTGGGGAAGAGATATAATCCCATAAGTAATGGATGACCTGTGGACTGACTACACTACAAGAGAAATAAATTTATCAGGTAAGCATAAATTATGTTATTTCTATGTTTTTGTTCATAGGAATACAATATTATATCCCTTTCATATGGAGATGACATTCCTTGTCCCTTATTACACTTTTGGGGCTGGCATCTCCAGGGTTATCTGACAGCATCATTATCTAATATGATTTATATAGATACTGCTATAAGCATTATGTTTGCTTATCATATCCTTTTCTACTGTTCTTTTTAATAGTGTTTTTTTAGTGGGGTGTTTGTTTTTTTTTTTTTTTAGCATTTTCATGTTTCATTCCTACCTTTTTCTCAAAGAAGTATACCTTGATATTGCTTATCAGGTCCTTCTACTGTACTTATTCTAAAAAATGTTTCCTCTCCATCTTAAAGGGACGCTGAACCCAAATTTTTTCTTTTGTTGTTCAGATAGAGCATGCAATTTTAAGTAACTTTATAAATGCCTCCTATGATCAAATTGTCTTCATTCTCTTGGTATCTTCATTTGAAATGTAAGAATGTAAGTTTAGATGCCGGCCCATTTTTGGTGAAAAAACTGGGTTCTTGCTGATTGGTGGATAAATTCACCAACCAATAAACAAGTGCAGACAGCAAGTAGTCTTGGTGCTTGCATCTACCTGTCTATTTTTTTCATCTGGTAGTCAAGTGGTAATTTTCCATCAGCCCCGGGTTCAATGCCCTTTTAGGCTTTTTCTGTAATGGAAAGAGCACAGGAGTATGGGCTCGTATAGTAGCTTAAATTCTCGTTGATAATCGCAGGACTATTTCCCTTCTTTGCAACTGGTCTGTTGACTTCGGTAGCATTTTCCTTCACTGGAATGAGGTCCACTCGGACCTCCCTCAGTGGATTGTCCTTGATTACCCAACGAGAGACTCTCTGTCCTAATGGCTCATCTTAGGATCTTTTTGTCTCTAGACTTATGGTCTTTGAGTTCATTCTGGGAGATGGTTACTTTTGAGGCCGTCCTTTAGGCTGGGGAGAAGTTTGAGTTTCATTAATGACTCTGAGAATATCGGAGTCTGGCCATCAGGAAGGAACATGGAGTTCCTTTTCGATGAGAGGTATTTCCCATCCTTCTGTGGGCGTGGCTCACACTTGCCTTTCATGGTCCTTGTCTACATCTAATCTAGATCTCATGCTGACTACATGAAGATTGTATGCTTAGTTTAGTGTAAACTAGGTTTCTCCAACATAGGTGTGTCCGGTCCACGGCGTCATCCTTACTTGTGGGATATTCTCTTCCCCAACAGGAAATGGCAAAGAGCCCAGCAAAGCTGGTCACATGATCCCTCCTAGGCTCCGCCTACCTCAGTCATTCTCTTTGCCGTTGTACAGGCAACATCTCCACGGAGATGGCTTAGAGTTTTTTAGTGTTTAACTGTAGTTTTTATTATTCAATCAAGAGTTTGTTATTTTAAAATAGTGCTGGTATGTACTATTTACTCTGAAACAGAAAAGAGATGAAGATTTCTGTTTGTAAGAGGAAAATGATTTTAGCAACCGTTACTAAAATCCATGGCTGTTCCACACAGGACTGTTGAGAGGAATTAACTTCAGTTGGGGGAACAGTGAGCAGTCTTTTGCTGCTTGAGGTATGACACATTCTAACAAGACGATGTAATGCTGGAAGCTGTCATTTTCCCTATGGGATCCGGTAAGCCATGTTTATTCAGAAAGTAAATAAGGGCTTCACAAGGGCTTATTAAGACTGTAGACTTTTTCTGGGCTAAATCGATTCATATATTACACATATTTAGCCTTGAGGAATCATTTAATCTGGGTATTTTGGTAAAATAAAATCGGCAGGCACTGTTTTAGACACCTTATTCTTTAGGGGCTTTCCCTAATCATAGGCAGAGCCTCATTTTCGCGCCGGTATTGCGCACTTATTTTTGAGAGGCATGACATGCAGTCGCATGTGTGAGGAGCTCTGATACATAGAAAAGACTTTCTGAAGGCATCATTTGGTATCGTATTCCCCTTTGGGCTTGGTTGGGTCTCAGCAAAGCAGATACCAGGGACTGTAAAGGGGTTAAAGTTAAAAACGGCTCCGGTTCCGTTATTTTAAGGGTTAAAGCTTCCAAATTTGGTGTGCAATACTTTTAAGGCTTTAAGACACTGTGGTGAAATTTTGGTGAATTTTGAACAATTCCTTCATACTTTTTCGCAATTGCAGTAATAAAGTGTGTTCAGTTTAAAATTTAAAGTGACAGTAACGGTTTTATTTTAAAACGTTTTTTGTACTTTGTTATCAAGTTTATGCCTGTTTAATATGTCTGAACTACCAGATAGACTGTGTTCTGAATGTGGGGAAGCCAGGGTTCCTTCTCATTTAAATAAATGTGATTTATGTGACACTGAAAATGATGCCCAAGATGATTCCTCAAGTGAGGGGAGTAAGCATGGTACTGCATCATTCCCTCCTTCGTCTACACGAGTCTTGCCCACTCAGGAGGCCCCTAGTACATCTAGCGCGCCAATACTCCTTACTATGCAACAATTAACGGCTGTAATGGATAATTCTATCAAAAACATTTTAGCCAAAATGCCCACTTATCAGCGTAAGCACGACTGCTCTGTTTTAGATACTGAAGAGCATGAGGACGCTGATGATAATGGTTCTGAAATGCCCCTACACCAGTCTGAGGGGGCCAGGGAGGTTTTGTCTGAGGGAGAAATTTCAGATTCAGGGAAAATTTCTCAACAAGCTGAACCCGATGTGATTACATTTAAATTTAAGTTGGAACATCTCCGCGCTCTGCTTAAGGAGGTATTATCCACTCTGGATGATTGTGAGAATTTGATCATCCCAGAGAAACTATGTAAAATGGACAAGTTCCTAGAGGTCCCGGGGCTCCCAGAAGCTTTTCCTATACCCAAGCGGGTGGCGGACATTGTAAATAAAGAATGGGAAAGGCCCGGTATACCTTTCGTCCCTCCCCCCATATTTAAAAAATTGTTTCCTATGGTCGACCCCAGAAAGGACTTATGGCAGACAGTCCCCAAGGTCGAGGGAGCGGTTTCTACTTTAAACAAACGCACCACTATACCCATAGAAGATAGTTGTGCTTTCAAAGATCCTATGGATAAAAAATTAGGTTTGCTTAAAAAGATGTTTGTTCAGCAAGGTTACCTTCTACAACCAATTTCATGCATTGTCCCTGTCACTACAGCCGCGTGTTTCTGGTTCGATGAACTAGTAAAGGCGATCGATAGTGATTCTCCTCCTTATGAGGAGATTATGGACAGAATCCGTGCTCTCAAATTGGCTAATTCTTTCACCCTAGACGCCACTTTGCAATTGGCTAGGTTAGCGGCGAAAAATTCTGGGTTTGCTATTGTGGCGCGCAGAGCGCTTTGGTTGAAATCTTGGTCAGCGGATGCGTCTTCCAAGAACAAACTACTTAACATTCCTTTCAAGGGGAAAACGCTGTTTGGCCCTGACTTGAAAGAGATTATCTCTGATATCACTGGGGGTAAGGGCCACGCCCTTCCTCAGGATAGGTCTTTCAAGGCCAAAAATAAACCTAATTTTCGTCCCTTTCGTAGAAACGGACCAGCCCCAAGTGCTACGTCCTCTAAGCAAGAGGGTAATACTTCTCAAGCCAAGCCAGCCTGGAGACCAATGCAAGGCTGGAACAAGGGAAAGCAGGCCAAGAAACCTGCCACTGCTACCAAGACAGCATGAAATGTTGGCCCCCGATCCGGGACCGGATCTGGTGGGGGGCAGACTCTCTCTCTTCGCTCAGGCTTGGGCAAGAGATGTTCTGGATCCTTGGGCACTAGAAATAGTCTCCCAAGGTTATCTTCTGGAATTCAAGGGGCTTCCCCCAAGGGGGAGGTTCCACAGGTCTCAATTGTCTTCAGACCACATAAAAAGACAGGCATTCTTACATTGTGTAGAAGACCTGCTAAAAATGGGAGTGATTCATCCTGTTCCATTAGGAGAACAAGGGATGGGGTTCTACTCCAATCTGTTCATAGTTCCCAAAAAAGAGGGAACGTTCAGACCAATCTTAGATCTCAAGATCTTAAACAAGTTTCTCAAGGTTCCATCGTTCAAGATGGAAACCATTCGAACAATTCTTCCTTCCATCCAGGAAGGTCAATTCATGACCACGGTGGATTTAAAGGATGCGTATCTACATATTCCTATCCACAAGGAACATCATCGGTTCCTAAGGTTCGCATTCCTGGACAAGCATTACCAGTTCGTGGCGCTTCCTTTCGGATTAGCCACTGCTCCAAGGATTTTCACAAAGGTACTAGGGTCCCTTCTAGCGGTGCTAAGACCAAGGGGCATTGCAGTAGTACCTTACTTGGACGACATTCTGATTCAAGCGTCGTCCCTTCCTCAAGCAAAGGCTCACACGGACATAGTCCTGGCCTTTCTCAGATCTCACGGATGGAAAGTCAACGTGGAAAAGAGTTCTCTATCTCCGTCGACAAGGGTTCCCTTCTTGGGAACAATAATAGACTCCTTAGAAATGAGGATTTTTCTGACAGAGGCCAGAAAAACAAAACTTCTAAACTCTTGTCGGACACTTCATTCCGTTCCTCTTCCTTCCATAGCGCAGTGCATGGAAGTAATAGGTTTGATGGTAGCGGCAATGGACATAGTTCCTTTTGCGCGCATTCATCTAAGACCATTACAACTGTGCATGCTCAGTCAGTGGAATGGGGACTATACAGACTTGTCTCCGAAGATACAAGTAAATCAGAGGACCAGAGACTCACTCCGTTGGTGGCTGTCCCTGGACAACCTGTCACAAGGGATGACCTTCCGCAGACCAGAGTGGGTCATTGTCACGACAGACGCCAGTCTGATGGGCTGGGGCGCGGTCTGGGGATCCCTGAAAGCTCAGGGTCTTTGGTCTCGGGAAGAATCTCTTCTACCGATAAATATTCTGGAACTGAGAGCGATATTCAATGCTCTCAAGGCTTGGCCTCAGCTAGCGAAGGCCAAGTTCATACGGTTTCAATCAGACAACATGACGACTGTTGCGTACATCAACCATCAGGGGGGAACAAGGAGTTCCCTGGCGATGGAAGAAGTGACCAAAATCATTCAATGGGCGGAGACTCGCTCCTGCCACCTGTCTGCAATCCACATCCCAGGAGTGGAAAATTGGGAAGCGGATTTTCTGAGTCGTCAGACATTGCATCCGGGGGAGTGGGAACTCCATCCGGAAATCTTTGCCCAAATCACTCAACTGTGGGGCATTCCAGACATGGATCTGATGGCCTCTCGTCAGAACTTCAAGGTTCCTTGCTACGGGTCCAGATCCAGGGATCCCAAGGCGACTCTAGTAGATGCACTAGTAGCACCTTGGACCTTCAAACTAGCTTATGTATTCCCGCCGTTTCCTCTCATCCCCAGGCTGGTAGCCAGGATCCATCAGGAGAGGGCGTCGGTGATCTTGATAGCTCCTGCGTGGCCACGCAGGACTTGGTATGCAGATCTGGTGAATATGTCATCGGCTCCACCATGGAAGCTACCTTTGAGACGAGACCTTCTTGTTCAAGGTCCGTTCGAACATCCGAATCTGGTCTCACTCCAGCTGACTGCTTGGAGATTGAACGCTTGATTTTATCAAAACGAGGGTTCTCAGATTCTGTTATTGATACTCTTGTTCAGGCCAGAAAGCCTGTAACTAGAAAAATTTACCACAAAATATGGAAAAAATATGTCTGTTGGTGTGAATCTAAAGGATTCCCCTGGGACAAGGTAAAGATTCCTAAGATTCTATCCTTTCTCCAAGAAGGATTGGAGAAAGGATTATCTGCAAGTTCCTTGAAGGGACAGATTTCTGCCTTGTCTGTGTTACTTCACAAAAAGCTGGCAGCTGTGCCAGATGTTCAAGCCTTTGTTCAGGCTCTGGTTAGAATCAAGCCTGTTTACAAACCTTTGACTCCTCCTTGGAGTCTCAACTTAGTTCTTTCAGTTCTTCAGGGGGTTCCGTTTGAACCCTTACATTCCGTTGATATTAAGTTATTATCTTGGAAAGTTTTGTTTTTGGTTGCAATTTCTTCTGCTAGAAGAGTTTCAGAATTATCTGCTCTGCAGTGTTCTCCTCCTTATCTGGTGTTCCATGCAGATAAGGTGGTTTTACGTACTAAACCTGGTTTTCTTCCAAAAGTTGTTTCTAACAAAAACATTAACCAGGAGATAGTCGTGCCTTCTTTGTGTCCGAAACCAGTTTCGAAGAAGGAACGTTTGTTGCACAATTTGGATGTTGTTCGCGCTCTAAAATTCTATTTAGATGCTACAAAGGATTTTAGACAAACATCTTCCTTGTTTGTTGTTTATTCTGGTAAAAGGAGAGGTCAAAAAGCAACTTCTACCTCTCTCTCTTTTTGGATTAAAAGCATCATCAGATTGGCTTACGAGACTGCCGGACGGCAGCCTCCTGAAAGAATCACAGCTCATTCCACTAGGGCTGTGGCTTCCACATGGGCCTTCAAGAACGAGGCTTCTGTTGATCAGATATGTAGGGCAGCGACTTGGTCTTCACTGCACACTTTTACCAAATTTTACAAGTTTGATACTTTTGCTTCTTCTGAGGCTGTTTTTGGGAGAAAGGTTTTGCAAGCCGTGGTGCCTTCCATTTAGGTGACCTGATTTGCTCCCTCCCTTCATCCGTGTCCTAAAGCTTTGGTATTGGTTCCCACAAGTAAGGATGACGCCGTGGACCGGACAAACCTATGTTGGAGAAAACAGAATTTATGTTTACCTGATAAATTACTTTCTCCAACGGTGTGTCCGGTCCACGGCCCGCCCTGGTTTTTTAATCAGGTCTGATAATTTATTTTCTTTAACTACAGTCACCACGGTATCATATGGTTTCTCCTATGCAAATATTCCTCCTTAACGTCGGTCGAATGACTGGGGTAGGCGGAGCCTAGGAGGGATCATGTGACCAGCTTTGCTGGGCTCTTTGCCATTTCCTGTTGGGGAAGAGAATATCCCACAAGTAAGGATGACGCCGTGGACCGGACACACGGTTGGAGAAAGTAATTTATCAGGTAAACATAAATTCTGTTTCTTTCATGTAATTAACAAGAGTCCATGAGCTAGTGACGTATGGGATATACATTCCTACCAGGAGGGGCAAAGTTTCCCAAACCTTAAAATGCCTATAAATACACCCCTCACCACACCCACAAATCAGTTTTACAAACTTTGCCTCCAAGGGAGGTGGTGAAGTAAGTTTGTGCTAGATTCTACGTTGATATGCGCTCCGCAGCAAGTTGGAGCCCGGTTTTCCTCTCAGCGTGCAGTGAATGTCAGAGGGATGTGAGGAGAGTATTGCCTATTGAATGCAGTGATCTCCTTCTACGGGGTCTATTTCATAAGGTTCTCTGTTATCGGTCGTAGAGATTCATCTCTTACCTCCCTTTTCAGATCGACGATATACTCTTATATTTACCATTTCCTCTACTGATTCTCGTTTCAGTACTGGTTTGGCTTTCTACAAACATGTAGATGAGTGTCCTGGGGTAAGTAAGTCTTATTTTCTGTGACACTCTAAGCTATGGTTGGGCACTTTATTTATAAAGTTCTAAATATATGTATTCAAACATTTATTTGCCTTGACTCAGAATGTTCAACTTTCCTTATTTCCAGACAGTCAGTTTCATATTTGGGATTATGCTTTAAATTATCATATTTTGTCTTACCTCAAAAATTTGACTTTTTTCCCTGTGGGCTGTTAGGCTCGCGGGGGCTGAAAATGCTTCATTTTATTGCGTCATTTTTGGCGCGGATTTTTTTGGCGCAAAAATTCATTTCCGTTTCCGGCGTCATACGTGTCGCCGGAAGTTGCGTCATTTTTTGACGTTATTTTGCGCCAAAAATGTCGGCGTTCCGGATGTGGCGTCATTTTTGGCGCCAAAAGCATTTAGGCGCCAAATAATGTGGGCGTCTTATTTGGCGCCAAAAAATATGGGCGTCGCTTTTGTCTCCACATTATTTCAGTCTCATTTTCATTTGCTTCTGGTTGCTAGAAGCTTGATGTTTGGCATTTTTTTCCCATTCCTGAAACTGTCTTATAAGGAATTTGATTTATTTTGCTTTATATGTTGTTTTTTCTCTTACATATTGCAAGATGTCTCACGTTGCATCTGAGCCAGAAGATACTACAGGAAAACCACTGCCTGCTGGATCTACCAAAGCTAAGTGTATCTGCTGTAAACTTTTGGTAGCTATTTCTCCAGCTGTTGTTTGTATTAATTGTCATGACAAACTTGTTAAAGCAGATAATATTTCCTTTAGTGATGTACCATTGCCTGTTGCAGTTCCCTCAACATCTAAGGTGCAGAATGTTCCTGATAACATAAGAGATTTTGTTTCTGAATCCATAAAGAAGGCTTTGTCTGTTATTTCTCCTTCTAGTAAACGTAAAAAGTCTTTTAAATCTTCTCTCTCTACAGATGAATTTTTAAATGAACACCATCATTCTGATTCTTTGGACTCTTCTAGTTCAGAGGATTCTGTCTCAGAGATTGATGCTGATAAATCTTCATATTTATTTAAGATGGAATTTATTCGCTCTTTACTTAAAGAAGTACTAATTGCTTTAGAAATAGAGGATTCTAGTCCTCTTGATACTATTTCTATACGTTTGGATAAGGTTTTTAAAGCTCCTGCGGTTATTCCAGAAGTCTTTCCTGTTCCTAATGCTATTTCTGCAGTAATTGCTAAGGAATGGGATAAATTGGGTAATTCATTTACTCCTTCTAAACGTTTTAAGCAATTATATCCTGTTCCGCCTGACAGGTTAGAATTTTGGGACAAAATCCCTAAAGTTGATGGGGCTATTTCTACCCTTGCTAAACGTACTACCATTCCTACGTCAGATGGTACCTCGTTTAAGGATCCTTTAGATAGAAAAATTGAATCTTTTCTAAGAAAAGCTTATCTATGTTCAGGTAATCTTCTTAGACCTGCTATATCATTGGCTGATGTTGCTGCAGCTTCAACTTTTTGGTTGGAAACTCTAGCGCAACAAGTAACAAATCGTGATTCTCATGATATTATTATTCTTCTCCAGCATGCTAATAATTTCATCTGTGATGCCATTTTTGATATTATTAGAGTTGATGTTAGATTTATGTCTCTGGCTATCTTAGCCAGAAGAGCTTTATGGCTTAAGACTTGGAATGCTGATATGGCTTCTAAATCAACTCTACTTTCCATTTCTTTCCAGGGAAACAAATTATTTGGTTCTCAGTTGGATTCTATTATTTCAACTGTTACTGGTGGGAAAGGAACTTTTTTACCACAGGATAAAAAATCTAAAGGTAAAAACAGGGCTAACAATCGTTTTCGTTCCTTTCGTTTCAACAAAGAACAAAAGCCTGATCCTTCGTCCTCAGGAGCAGTTTCAGTTTGGAAACCATCTCCAGTCTGGAATAAATCCAAGCCTGCTAGAAAGGCAAAGCCTGCTTCTAAGTTCACATGAAGGTACGGCCCTCATTCCAGTTCAGCTGGTAGGGGGCAGGTTACGTTTTTTCAAAGAAATTTGGATCAAATCTGTTCACAATCTTTGGATTCAGAACATTGTTTCAGAAGGGTACAGAATTGGTTTCAAGATGAGACCTCCTGCAAAGAGATTTTTTCTTTCCCATGTCCCAGTAAATCCAGTGAAAGCTCAAGCATTTCTGAATTGTGTTTCAGATCTAGAGTTGGCTGGAGTAATTATGCCAGTTCCAGTTCCGGAACAGGGGATGGGGTTTTATTCAAATCTCTTCATTGTACCAAAGAAGGAGAATTCCTTCAGACCAGTTCTGGATCTAAAATTATTGAATCGTTATGTAAGGATACCAACGTTCAAGATGGTAACTGTAAGGACTATATTGCCTTTTGTTCAGCAAGGGAATTATATGTCCACAATAGATTTACAGGATGCATATCTGCATATTCCGATTCATCCAGATCATTATCAGTTCCTGAGATTCTCTTTTCTAGACAAGCATTACCAATTTGTGGCTCTACCGTTTGGCCTTGCTACAGCTCCAAGAATTTTCACAAAGATTCTCGGTGCCCTTCTGTCTGTAATCAGAGAACAGGGTATTGTGGTATTTCCTTATTTGGACGATATCTTGGTACTTGCTCCGTCTTTACATTTAGCAGAGTCTCATACGAATCGACTTGTGTTGTTTCTTCAAGATCATGGTTGGAGGATCAATTTACCAAAAAGTTCTTTGATTCCTCAAACAAGGGTAACCTTTCTGGGTTTCCAGATAGATTCAGTGTCCATGACTCTGTCTTTAACAGACAAGAGACGTCTAAAATTGATTACAGCTTGTCGAAACCTTCAGTCACAATCATTCCCTTCGGTAGCCTTATGCATGGAAATTCTAGGTCTTATGACTGCTGCATCGGACGCGATCCCCTTTGCTCGTTTTCACATGCGACCTCTTCAGCTCTGTATGCTGAACCAATGGTGCAGGGATTACACGAAGATATCTCAATTAATATCTTTAAAACCGATTGTTCGACACTCTCTAACGTGGTGGACAAATCACCATCGTTTAATTCAGGGGGCTTCTTTTGTTCTTCCGACCTGGACTGTAATTTCAACAGATGCAAGTCTCACAGGTTGGGGAGCTGTGTGGGGATCTCTGACGGCACAAGGAGTTTGGGAATCTCAGGAGGTGAGATTACCAATCAATATTTTGGAACTCCGTGCAATTTTCAGAGCTCTTCAGTTTTGGCCTCTTCTGAAGAGAGAATCGTTCATTTGTTTTCAGACAGACAATGTCACAACTGTGGCATACATCAATCATCAAGGAGGGACTCACAGTCCTCTGGCTATGAAAGAAGTATCTCGAATTTTGGTTTGGGCGGAATCCAGCTCCTGTCTAATCTCTGCGGTTCATATCCCAGGTGTAGACAATTGGGAAGCGGATTATCTCAGTCGCCAAACGTTGCATCCGGGCGAATGGTCTCTTCACCCAGAGGTATTTCTTCAGATTGTTCAATTGTGGGGGCTCCCAGAGATAGATCTGATGGCCTCTCATCTAAACAAGAAACTTCCCAGGTATCTGTCCAGATCCCGGGATCCTCAGGCGGAGGCAGTGGATGCATTATCACTTCCTTGGAAGTATCATCCTGCCTATATCTTTCCGCCTCTAGTTCTTCTTCCAAGAGTAATCTCCAAGATTCTGAGGGAATGCTCGTTTGTTCTGCTAATAGCTCCGGCATGGCCTCACAGGTTTTGGTATGCGGATCTTGTCCGGATGGCATCTTGCCAGCCATGGACTCTTCCGTTAAGACCAGACCTTCTGTCACAAGGTCCTTTTTTCCATCCGGATCTGAAATCCTTAAATTTAAAGGTATGGAGATTGAACACTTGATTCTTGGTCATAGAGGTTTCTCTGACTCCGTGATTAATACTATGTTACAGGCTCGTAAATCTGTATCTCGAGAGATATATTATAGAGTCTGGAAGACTTATATTTCATGGTGTCTTTCTCATCATTTTTCTTGGCATTCTTTTAGAATACCGAGAATTTTACAATTTCTTCAGGATGGTTTGGATAAGGGTTTGTCCGCAAGTTCTTTGAAAGGACAAATCTCTGCTCTTTCTGTTCTTTTTCACAGAAAGATTGCTATTCTTCCTGATATTCATTGTTTTGTACAAGCTTTGGTACGTATAAAACCTGTCATTAAGTCAATTTCTCCTCCTTGGAGTTTGAATTTGGTTCTGGGAGCTCTTCAAGCTCCTCCGTTTGAACCTATGCATTCATTGGACATTAAATTACTTTCTTGGAAAGTTTTGTTCCTTTTGGCCATCTCTTCTGCTAGAAGAGTTTCTGAATTATCTGCTCTTTCGTGTGAGTCTCCTTTTCTGATTTTTCATCAGGATAAGGCGGTGTTGCGAACTTCTTTTGAATTTTTACCTAAAGTTGTGAATTCCAACAACATTAGTAGAGAAATTGTGGTTCCTTCATTATGTCCTAATCCTAAGAATTCTAAGGAGAAATCATTGCATTCTTTGGATGTTGTTAGAGCTTTGAATTATTATGTTGAAGCTACGAAATCTTTCCGTAAGACTTCTAGTCTATTTGTTATCTTTTCCGGTTCTAGGAAAGGCCAGAAAGCTTCTGCCATTTCTTTGGCATCTTGGTTGAAATCTTTAATTCATCTTGCCTATGTTGAGTCGGGTAAAACTCCGCCTCAAAGAATTACAGCTCATTCTACTAGGTCAGTATCTACTTCCTGGGCGTTTAGGAATGAAGCTTCGGTTGACCAGATCTGCAAAGCAGCAACTTGGTCTTCTTTGCATACTTTTACTAAATTCTACCATTTTGATGTATTTTCTTCTTCTGAAGCAGTTTTTGGTAGAAAAGTTCTTCAGGCAGCGGTTTCAGTTTGAATCTTCTGCTTATGTTTTTTGTTAAACTTTATTTTGGGTGTGGATTTTTTTCAGCAGGAATTGGCTGTCTTTATTTTATCCCTCCCTCTCTAGTGACTCTTGTGTGGAAAGATCCACATCTTGGGTAGTCATTATCCCATACGTCACTAGCTCATGGACTCTTGTTAATTACATGAAAGAAAACATAATTTATGTAAGAACTTACCTGATAAATTCATTTCTTTCATATTAACAAGAGTCCATGAGGCCCACCCTTTTTTTGTGGTGGTTATGATTTTTTTGTATAAAGCACAATTATTCCAATTCCTTATTTTATATGCTTCGCACTTTTTCTTATCACCCCACTTCTTGGCTATTCGTTAAACTGATTTGTGGGTGTGGTGAGGGGTGTATTTATAGGCATTTTAAGGTTTGGGAAACTTTGCCCCTCCTGGTAGGAATGTATATCCCATACGTCACTAGCTCATGGACTCTTGTTAATATGAAAGAAATGAATTTATCAGGTAAGTTCTTACATAAATTATGTTTTTTTATGTATTCAGGCTCGTAAGACATTTTCTTTAAGGATTTGACACACTTTCATTTACTGGTGCGTTCCTCTGCGATTTCCTTGGCTTTAAGGTAGAGTACCTGTATTCTCCAGGTGGCGCTGGAGAAGGGCTCGTCAATCGGTTCTCTGTCCTTAATTGTTCATTTTCATACAAGTTTGACTACTTATCAAATGTTCGGTCCACGGTTCAGACCCTGGTCAGAATCCAGACGGTGTTAATCTTGTTGCTCCTTTGCAGTCTTTATTTTGTTCTTTAGGTTTTACAGTAGGCTCAATTTGAGCCTAGGCATCCTGTGATCTTATTGTCTTGTAAGATAGTAGTTTCTGTACTTCTGGCGCTACAGTGTGATTCCCTTATCCTTTTTCTTTGTGAATAAGGTGATTTGTTGTTCCAGAATAGGATTCCTTTCTAAAGGTTCCTTCTTTGTACCTTTCTTCTTTTTGGAAGGGTCGTCTGTTTTTCAGCCAGGTTTTCTGTGGAATCAATTCTGCAAGGCGACCACTGGGTCTACCTTGCATAAATTTTTCTGATTTTTTTTAAAACAATTCTTTTGACTCTACAGAGGCTTAATTTGGGAGGACAGTTCTTCCAGAGGTGGTGCCTTTCATTTAGGTTCACCTGTCTTGTTCTTCCTCCCTTCCATTCTGTGGTTCCCAATAGTAATTGAATAGATTTGTGGACTCTCAATGCCATTGGCAAGAAAACAACATTTTTGCTTACCTGATGATAAATTATTTTCTTCCCTGACATGGACAGTTCGTGACCCGCCCTTTTCTAAAAAAATATATATATTTTTTTTTTGACGGCTTATCGTGTTTTTCGTTATTTTCTAAACTTCAGGCACCTCTCTACGCTTTGTGTCCTATTTCCATATTTTCTCGGCCAAATGACTGGGGATTGTGGGAAGTGGGAGGATACGTAAAGCTTTGCTGGGGTGTACTTTGCCGCCTCCTGGTGGTTAGGAGTCGAATTCCCACTAGTAATTGAATGGATTCGTGGACTCCATGCCAGGAAAGAAAATTTATTAGGTAAGCATACATTTTATTACATCAAATTGACGATCTTATTTATTGTAACTGCAACCGCTAGAACTCTGCATAATGAGTCAAACATTGGAGGGGGTGTGTGTATATATGTGTGTGTATATGTACACACTCACAATCATGGAGGCAGAATTACGTGTTTGTGTTGAATTCTTTTTTCACCATTCTATTTAGGCTGCTACTAGCATGTCTATCAAGGGAATTTTATCAAGCAGATCTTTAGTTGCCCAAGAGCAAGGGCACAATTGAACAAATTGCGTTAAAACAGGGCCTGTGAGTCACCATGAACAAGCAAGTTTGACATGATTTATTTCTACCACCTAGGATAAGAAGCAGACTGCTTCTTAAATTTGTGGTTGCAAGCCTGAACTGCAAATTCATAAACTATTAAAGAAAGCATTTTTAAAAAAAATGCTGACTTGTATGATGGTTGCCGTTACACTGATGGTGAGCACTTTGTGCTGCATAATAATGCCTAACATTTATACAGTGAAAATGAACACACTGCACTTTATAATTATCTATACACTGAAATAGGACATAATGTGCTTAAAGGGCCTTTGCTACCCATTCCCCAGCTTTGCACAACCAACATTGTTATATTAATATACTTTAGAACATTTAAACCATTAAATTTCTACTTGTTTCAAAGGCTCTATAAACGGCCTCTTAATCACATGCTTTTGTATTTGCTTTTCACAATAGGATACAGCTAGTTCATGTGGGCCATATAGATAACAATGTGTTTACGCCCGAAGAGTTATTTAAGATTTAGCACAACACAGTACCAAATGCAAGTCAATAGATAATAAATAAAACTTAATGGTATCAGGGGGCTGTCAGAAGATGCTCAGATACAAGGTAATCACAAAGGTAAAAAGTATATTGATATAACTGTGTTGGTTGTGCAAAACTTGGGAATGGGTAATAAAGGGATTATCTATCTTTTTAAACAATAACAATTATATTGTAGACTTTAATTATATGGCCATCTATACACTTTACTGTATAGGTATGCATGTAGAGTAGACAGATATATATTATGATATAATATTTATTTTCAGACATTGTGCAGGGTGGAGTGCACTAATCTTGCAGGATATCAAAAGTTTGAGGATTGTCAGTGCTCCTGTGGGTACCCATTAGGCTATGGGTGGAGTGGAGTGTCACTGCTGTTCCTGGCTCTACCAACTTTTATGAAGGATGCTAAAGTTTTGCACAGTACAGGGCCTGCACACTAACCTATCAACCAGATGCTTCCCGCTGTTCTGGTTGACCTGTACTCTCTGCCTCATTTTTCACGGTAGCCCAACTCCCATTCTAGCCATTATGCCACCACATATGGCCCCTACTATGAAGCCCAAATTATTATTTTTTTTATGCACCCAATTTGCACCAAATCAGGGGCACCCTAAGGTGATCGCCTAGTCTGCCTCTATTGTAGCACCAGTCCTGTTAATGAACTCCTTGTTGAAAAAAGTTTTTCGGATTGCAATGCAATGAAAACTTTACTGATCTTCTTTATAAATATCTGCTATAGGAGTGCTCAAATAGCTGACTTACAGCAGAAACTGCTAGATGCTGATAGTGAGGATGAAAGAGCCAAACAGAGATGGGAAACTATCACCAACATCATGGAAGCAAAATGTGCCCTCAAGTACCTGATGGGAGAGGTACCCATGTTTTCTTAATGTTTTAGTGTGTTTTTCAAGTTTTCACTGGCTTAATTAAAATTTTATACTATTTTTGTATGTCCATGGACAGATCTTTTAATATTGGTTTCCATGAATGTACTGTATATCATTGAGTTAGTGAGTTAACTCCCTCTACAATATTTCCATGCCCTTCCCTTGAATGTTCTCTAGCTCGTCTCTGCAAAAGTGATTGTCAGTAAGTTGGAAAGCTCCCTGAAGCAGAATAAGGCACACACCGTGGATCTGCAGAAAACCATCTTTGATGAGAGGAATCAAATGGCTGAGATGGAGACTGAACACCAGAGCCAACTCATGCAACTGGAGCAGCAGCATCAGGAGAAGGTACCCCTGCAGACTGTCTGTAGCCAAGCCCTACTTCATAAGGGAGACAGGCTTTATTGGGTTGCAAACTGTGCTTAATGCTGAAATGGTCTGTTATGCTCCTCCTCCATATAACTTTTATTTTAGGACTAGTGCATAGTGTCTTCAATCCTTTTCCTACTACTGTATCGCATTGTTACTCTTCATTATATTAAAGGAGCATGGTAGAGAAATGTAATTTTCTATTTATGCATATATGGTATGCTTGTGCTTTATTCAGATGAGAGCATCCAACCCACCATATAATAGTTTTGGATATCTCGCTGAAATATAGGATCATCTTTTACAAGTATTGTGTTTGAACACTTGCAATGTATGTTCTTTTGTGAACTCGGGCATTGGCGTCCTCCACAATCTAAGGTTTATCGGAACATTTTTTGTAGGATTATTTCTTCTTTGGTGGAGATATTTATATCTGCCACCACCGGTATGGTCAAAATGTACCCAGCAGACTGTCAATTGTGCTCACATGATCCCGAGGTTCATGACGTCCGTGAGCGATACTACAATAAAGTTCCTGGTGTGGGTGGATTTATTTATATGTATTGAGGAACCAGCATAGACTTTCCTTTCATGTAAGTGGCAAGAGTCCATGAGCTAGTGACGTATGGGATATACTTTCCTACCAGGAGGGGGCAAAGTTTCCCAAACCTCAAAATGTCTATAAATTCACCTCCCACCACACACATGCTTCGGTTTTTACAAACTTTGCCTCCCTGTGGAGGTGGTGAAGCAAGATGTGCTTGATTTTCTTCTGTGAAAGGCTCTTCTAAGCATTTTGAAGCCCAATTTCTCAGAGTACAGTGTTTGTCAGAGGCATGTGAAGGGAGTATTGCCTGTTGATTAAGTGGTTTCACCCATGGAAAATCCTTTCAAAGGCTCTCTGTAATTGGTCGTAGGGATTCATTCCTTTCCTCCCTTTTCAGATAGGTGTTGTTCTCCTAAACTATTACCTCTGCTAATATTTTTCAGTACTGGTTTGGCTGTCTGCTATATGTGGATGGGTGTCTTCCAGTAAGTATGTATCATTATTTTAAGACACTCTTAGCTATGTTTGGCGCTTTATGTTTTGAAATTTTAAATATATGTATTTGTTTATATTTGCCAAGAGTCAGGTCTATTTTTTATTTTTATCTCTTACCTGGGGTTTCAGATTTTTTTCAATTTGACTTTTTTCCAAATTTTCGCGGGCAAAGTAGGCTCGTGGGGATGCAAAATGCATTTTTTATGGCGATATTCTTGGCGCCGAAAGTGAGTCTAAGGTGATAAAAGTTTTTTTTCATATCCTGCATCTTTGTTGACGCGCATTGTTTAGGCACGAATTCGTGCTTGTTATGATGCGAGTTGCGTCATTTCCTGATAACTTTGTTGCCAAAATATAATTTTTGCGCCATACTTGGCGTCAGAAATCCTTTTTATATATAACCCCTCTTCCTTTTTGCTTCTGGTTTTTTCCATGTTAAGATCTATGATGCTTATTTTTTTGCATTCTACTTTTGCATAAGCATTTTTTTCCCATTCCTGAAACTGCTATATGAGGATATTGGATATTTTGTTTAAATGTTTTTTTCTTTTTACATTTTGCTAGATGTCTCAATCTGATCCTGCCTCTGATGTTGCTGTAGAAACCATGCTGCCTGAACACAGTTCTACCAAAGCTAAGTGTGTCTTTTGTAAATTAACTGATGTTATTTCTTCAGCCCAACTATGTGGCATCTGTCATAAGCTTTTTCATGCTGATAATGTTTCTATTAATACTAATGCACCGTCTGTTGTTCCTTCAATGTCTAAAGTACCTGATATTCCTGCAGATGTGAAGAATTATATTGCTGCAGCTATAGATAAGGCTATGTCTGCTATTCCACCTTCAAATAAACGTATAAGGTCTTTTAAAACTTCTCATAAATCTGAGGAAATTTGTATTGACCGACAGTATACTTAAATATCCTCTGCTGATGATTCTTCTGGTTCAGAAGATCCTGATTCAGATTCTGAATTTGATAAATCTTCCTATCTGTTTAAGATCAATTATATTAGTTCTTTATTGAAGGAAGTTCTGGTTACTTTGGGTATTGAAGAGTCTAGTCCTCTTGATAATAAAGCCAGTAAACGTTTGAATACTGTTTTTACACATAAGGTTGCTCCTAAAGATTTTTCCTGTTCCAGATGCTGTTTCTGATATGATTACTAAGGAATTGTCTAAGCCTTATTCTTCTTTCAATCCTTCTAGGTTTAAGAAGTCGTATCCTTTACCTGTGGCTAATTTAGAGTTTTGGGAAAAAGTTCCTAAGGTTGATTGGGCTATTTCCACTCTTGCCAAACGTACTACTATTCCTATTGAGGATAGTACTACTTTTAAGGATCATTTGGATAGAAAGATTGGATCTTATCTTAGAAGAACATAGTTACATTCTGGTTATGTTCTTAGACCTGCTATTTCAATGGCTGATGTGGCTGCTGCTTCAACTTTTTGGTTGGATAGTTTATCACGGCAGGTAGAAGATCATGATTTGTCCAGCATTATTCTTTTGTTTCAACATGCTAATCATTTAATTTGTGATGTGATATTTGACATTAAGATTTGTTAAATCAGTCTTTAGCTATTTTAGCCAGAAGAGCTGTATGGCTTAAATCTTGGAATGCTGACATGGTGTCTAAATCTAGATTACTATCTCTATCTTTCCAGGGTTAGAGTTTATTTGGTTCTCAATTAGTCTATTTCCACTGTTACTGGTGGGAAGGGAGTTTTCTTACCTCAAGATAAAAAAAATCTAAGGGTAAATTTAAGGCTCCTAATCGTTTTTGTCCCTTTCGTCAGAATAAGGAACAAAAGTCTACTCCTTCCCCTAAGACCTCTGGTTCCAATTGCAAACCATCCTCAAATTAGAATAAAACCAAGCCTTATAAAAAAAACTAAATCCAGCCAATTGAAATTGTTTCAGGAAATGTGGTCAGGTTCTGTACAGAATCAGTGGATTCAGACTATTGTGTCTCAAGGGTATCAAATAGGATTCAGAATAAGGCCTCCTGTGAGAAGAGTTTTTTTCATATTCCAACAAATCCTGTGAAAGCTCAGGCTTTTCTGAAATGTGTTTCAGATCTAGAGCTTTCAAGGTTGATTGTTCGGGTTCCTCTACAGGAACAGGGTTTTGGGTTTTATTCAAATCTATTCATTGTCCCAAAGAGAATTATTTCAGACCAGTTTTGGATGTGAAACTTTTAAATCGTTTTGTAAGAGTCCCAACTTTCAAGATGGTGACTATAAGGACTACTCTGCCTTTTGTTCAGCCAAGGGCATTTTATGTCCACAATAGACTTACAGGATGCTTATCTTCACATTCCAATTCATCCAGACCACTATCTGTTTCTGAGGTTCTCTTTTCTAGACAAGCATTACCAATTTGTTGCTCTTCCATTTGGCCTAGCAACAGCTCCAAGATACTTTTCAAAGGTTCTCCGTGCCCTTCTATCTGTAATCAGAGAGCAGGGTATTGCGGTGTTTCCTTATTTTGACGATATCTTGGTACTAGCTCAGTCTTTTCAATTAGCAGAATCTCACACGAAACAACTAGTGTCGTTTTTTTCAAAGGCATGGTTGGAGGATCAATTTACAAAAGAGTTTCTTGATTCCTCAAACAAAGGTCACCTTTCTCCAACATAGGTGTGTCCGGTCCACGGCGTCATCCTTACTTGTGGGATATTCTCCTCCCCAACAGGAAATGGCAAAGAGCCCAGCAAAGCTGGTCACATGATCCCTCCTAGGCTCCGCCTACCCCAGTCATTCTCTTTGCCGTTGTACAGGCAACATCTCCACGGAGATGGCTTAGAGTTTTTTAGTGTTTAACTGTAGTTTTTATTATTCAATCAAGAGTTTGTTATTTTGAAATAGTGCTGGTATGTACTATTTACTCAGAAACAGAAAAGAGATGAAGATTTCTGTTTGTATGGGGAAAATGATTTTAGCAACCGTAACTAAAATCCATGGCTGTTCCACACAGGACTGTTGAGAGCAATTAACTTCAGTTGGGGGAACAGTATGCAGTCTCTTGCTGCTTGAGGTATGACACATTCTAACAAGACGATGTAATGCTGGAAGCTGTCATTTTCCCTATGGGATCCGGTAAGCCATGTTTATTACGATCGTAAATAAGGGCTTCACAAGGGCTTATTAAGACAGTAGACTTTTTTTGGGCTAAATCGATTCATTATTAACACATATTTAGCCTTGAGGAATCATTTTATCTGGGTATTTTGATATAATAATATCGGCAGGCACTGTATTAGACACCTTATACCTTAGGGGCTTTCCCAAAGCATAAGCAGAGCCTCATTTTCGCGCCGGTGTGGCGCACTTATTTTTGAGAGGCATGGCATGCAGTCGCATGTGAGAGGAGCTCTGACACTTAGAAAAGACTTTCTGAAGGCGTCATTTGGTATCGTATTCCCCTTTGGGCTTGGTTGGGTCTCAGCAAAGCAGATACCAGGGACTGTAAAGGGGTTAAAGTTTAAAACGGCTCCGGTTCCGTTATTTTAAGGGTTAAAGCTTCCAAATTTGGTGTGCAATACTTTTAAGGCTTTAAGACACTGTGGTGAAAATTTGGTGAATTTTGCACAATTCCTTCATGTTTTTTCGCAATTGCAGTAATAAAGTGTGTTCAGTTTAAAATTTAAAGTGACAGTAACGGTTTTATTTTAAAACGTTTTTGTACTTTGTTATCAAGTTTATGCCTGTTTAACATGTCTGAACTACCAGATAGACTGTGTTCTGAATGTGGGGAAGCCAGAATTCCTATTCATTTAAATAAATGTGATTTATGTGATAATGACAATGATGCCCAAGATGATTCCTCAAGTGAGGGGAGTAAGCATGGTACTGCATCATTCCCTCCTTCGTCTACACGAGTCTTGCCCACTCAGGAGGCCCCTAGTACATCTAGCGCGCCAATACTCCTTACTATGCAACAATTAACGGCTGTAATGGATAATTCTGTCAAAAACATTTTAGCCCAAATGAACACTTGTCAGCGTAAGCGCGGCTGCTCTGTTTTAGATACTGAAGAGCATGGCAACGCTGATACTAATATCTCTGAAGGGCCCCTAACCCAGTCTGATGGGGCCAGGGAAGTTTTGTCTGAGGGAGAAATTACTGATTCAGGGAACATTTCTCAACAGGCTGAACCTGATGTGATTGCATTTAAATTTAAGTTGGAACATCTCCGCATTCTGCTTAAGGAGGTATTATCCACTCTGGATGATTGTGACAAGTTGGTCATCCCAGAGAAACTATGTAAAATGGACAAGTTCCTAGAGGTGCCGGGGCTCCCAGAAGCTTTTCCTATACCCAAGCGGGTGGCGGACATTGTTAATAAAGAATGGGAAAGGCCCGGTATTCCTTTCGTCCCTCCCCCCATTTTTAAAAAATTGTTTCCTTTGGTCGACCCTAGAAAGGACTTATGGCAGACAGTCCCCAAGGTCGAGGGGGCGGTTTCCACTTTAAACAAACGCACCACTATACCCATAGAGGATAGTTGTGCTTTCAAAGATCCTATGGATAAAAAATTAGAAGGTTTGCTTAAAAAGATGTTTGTTCAGCAGGGTTACCTTCTACAACCAATTGCATGCATTGTCCCTGTCGCTACAGCCGCATGTTTCTGGTTCGATGAGCTGATAAAGGCGGTCGATAGTGATTCTCCTCCTTATGAGGAGATTATGGACAGAATCAATGCTCTCAAATTGGCTAATTCTTTCACCCTAGACGCCACTTTGCAATTGGCTAGGTTAGCGGCTAAGAATTCTGGGTTTGCTATTGTGGCGCGCAGAGCGCTTTGGTTGAAATCTTGGTCGGCTGATGCGTCTTCCAAGAACAAGCTACTTAACATTCCTTTCAAGGGGAAAACGCTGTTTGGCCCTGACTTGAAAGAGATTATCTCTGATATCACTGGGGGTAAGGGCCACGCCCTTCCTCAGGATCGGCCTTTCAAGGCAAAAAATAAACCTAATTTTCGTCCCTTTCGTAGAAACGGACCAGCCCGAGGTGCTACGTCCTCTAAGCAAGAGGGTAATACTTCTCAAGCCAAGCCAGCTTGGAGACCAATGCAAGGCTGGAACAAGGGAAAGCAGGCCAAGAAACCTGCCACTGCTACCAAGACTGCATGAAATGTTGGCCCCCGATCCGGGACCGGATCTGGTGGGGGGCAGACTCTCTCTCTTCGCTCAGGCTTGGGCAAGAGATGTTCTGGATCCTTGGGCACTAGAAATAGTCTCCCAAGGTTATCTTCTGGAATTCAAGGGACTTCCTCCAAGGGGGAGGTTCCACAGGTCTCAGTTGTCTTTAGACCACATAAAAAGACAGGCATTCTTACATTGTGTAGAAGACCTGTTAAAAATGGGAGTGATTCATCCTGTTCCATTAAGAGAACAAGGGATGGGGTTCTACTCCAATCTGTTCATAGTTCCCAAAAAAGAGGGAACGTTCAGACCAATCTTAGATCTCAAGATCTTAAACAAGTTTCTCAAGGTTCCATCGTTCAAGATGGAAACCATTCGAACTATTCTTCCTTCCATCCAGGAAGGTCAATTCATGACCACGGTGGATTTAAAGGATGCGTATCTACATATTCCTATCCACAAGGAACATCATCGGTTCCTAAGGTTCGCATTCCTGGACAAGCATTACCAGTTCGTGGCGCTTCCTTTCGGATTAGCCACTGCTCCAAGGATTTTCACAAAGGTACTAGGGTCCCTTCTAGCTGTGCTAAGACCAAGGGGCATTGCTGTAGTACCTTACTTGGACGACATTCTGATTCAAGCGTCGTCCCTTCCTCAAGCAAAGGCTCACACGGACATCGTCCTGGCCTTTCTCAGATCTCACGGATGGAAAGTCAACGTGGAAAAGAGTTCTCTATCTCAGTCAACAAGGGTTCCCTTCTTGGGAACAATAATAGACTCCTTAGAAATGAGGATATTTCTGACAGAGGCCAGAAAGACAAAGCTTCTAGACTCTTGTCGGATACTTCATTCCGTTCCTCTTCCTTCCATAGCTCAGTGCATGGAAGTGATCGGGTTGATGGTAGCGGCAATGGACATAGTTCCTTTTGCGCGCATTCATCTAAGACCATTACAACTGTGCATGCTCAGTCAGTGGAATGGGGATTATACAGACTTGTCTCCGAAGATACAAGTAAATCAGAGGACCAGAGACTCACTCCGTTGGTGGCTGTCCCTGGACAACCTGTCACAAGGGATGACATTCCGCAGACCAGAGTGGGTCATTGTCACGACCGACGCCAGTCTGATGGGCTGGGGCGCGGTCTGGGGAGCCCTGAAAGCTCAGGGTCTTTGGTCTCGGGAAGAATCTCTTCTACCGATAAATATTCTGGAACTGAGAGCGATATTCAATACTCTCAAGGCTTGGCCTCAGCTAGCGAGGGCCAAGTTCATACGGTTTCAATCAGACAACATGACAACTGTTGCGTACATCAACCATCAGGGGGGAACAAGGAGTTCTCTAGCGATGGAAGAAGTGACCAAAATCATTCTATGGGCGGAGTCTCACTCCTGCCACCTGTCCGCTATCCACATCCCAGGAGTGGAAAATTGGGAAGCGGATTTTCTGAGTCGTCAGACATTGCATCCGGGGGAGTGGGAACTCCATCCGGAAATCTTTGCCCAAGTCACTCAGCTGTGGGGCATTCCAGACATGGATCTGATGGCCTCTCGTCAGAACTTCAAAGTTCCTTGCTACGGGTCCAGATCCAGGGATCCCAAGGCGGCTCTAGTGGATGCACTAGTAGCACCTTGGACCTTCAAACTAGCTTATGTGTTCCCGCCGTTTCCTCTCATCCACAGGCTGGTAGCCAGGATCAATCAGGAGAGGGCGTCGGTGATCTTGATAGCTCCTGCGTGGCCACGCAGGACTTGGTATGCAGATCTGGTGAATATGTCATCGGCTCCACCTTGGAAGCTACCTTTGAGACGAGACCTTCTTGTTCAGGGTCCGTTCGAACATCCGAACCTGGTTTCACTCCAGCTGACTGCTTGGAGATTGAACGCTTGATCTTATCGAAGCGAGGGTTCTCAGATTCTGTTATCAATACTCTTGTTCAGGCCAGAAAGCCTGTAACTAGAAAAATTTACCACAAAATTTGGAAAAAATATATCTGTTGGTGTGAATCTAAAGGATTCCCTTGGGACAAGGTTAAGATTCCTAAGATTCTATCCTTCCTTCAAGAAGGATTGGAAAAAGGATTATCTGCAAGTTCCCTGAAGGGACAGATTTCTGCCTTGTCTGTGTTACTTCACAAAAAGCTGGCAGCTGTGCCAGATGTTCAAGCCTTTGTTCAGGCTCTGGTTAGAATTAAGCCTGTTTACAAACCTTTGACTCCTCCTTGGAGTCTCAATTTAGTTCTTTCAGTTCTTCAGGGGGTTCCGTTTGAACCCTTACATTCCGTTGATATTAAGTTATTATCTTGGAAAGTTTTGTTTTTAGTTGCAATCTCTTCTGCTAGAAGAGTTTCAGAATTATCTGCTCTGCAGTGTTCTCCTCCTTATCTGGTGTTCCATGCAGATAAGGTGGTTTTACGTACTAAACCTGGTTTTCTTCCAAAAGTTGTTTCTAACAAAAACATTAACCAGGAGATTATCGTACCTTCTCTGTGTCCGAAACCAGTTTCAAAGAAGGAACGTTTGTTGCACAATTTGGATGTTGTTCGCGCTCTAAAATTCTATTTAGATGCTACAAAGGATTTTAGACAAACATCTTCCTTGTTTGTTGTTTATTCTGGTAAAAGGAGAGGTCAAAAAGCAACTTCTACCTCTCTCTCTTTTTGGATTAAAAGCATCATCAGATTGGCTTACGAGACTGCCGGACGGCAGCCTCCCGAAAGAATCACAGCTCATTCCACTAGGGCTGTGGCTTCCACATGGGCCTTCAAGAACGAGGCTTCTGTTGATCAGATATGTAGGGCAGCGACTTGGTCTTCACTGCACACTTTTACCAAATTTTACAAGTTTGATACTTTTGCTTCTTCTGAGGCTATTTTTGGGAGAAAGGTTTTGCAAGCCGTGGTGCCTTCCATTTAGGTGACCTGATTTGCTCCCTCCCTTCATCCGTGTCCTAAAGCTTTGGTATTGGTTCCCACAAGTAAGGATGACGCCGTGGACCGGACACACCTATGTTGGAGAAAACAGAATTTATGTTTACCTGATAAATTACTTTCTCCAACGGTGTGTCCGGTCCACGGCCCGCCCTGGTTTTTTTTTAATCAGGTCTGATAATTTATTTTCTTTAACTACAGTCACCACGGTATCATATGGTTTCTCCTATGCAAATATTCCTCCTTAACGTCGGTCGAATGACTGGGGTAGGCGGAGCCTAGGAGGGATCATGTGACCAGCTTTGCTGGGCTCTTTGCCATTTCCTGTTGGGGAGGAGAATATCCCACAAGTAAGGATGACGCCGTGGACCGGACACACCGTTGGAGAAAGTAATTTATCAGGTAAACATAAATTCTGTTTTTTAGGTTTCCAGATAGATTTAGTGTCCATGCTTTTGCCTCTAACGGACAAGAGGCGAAAAATTGGTTTTGTCTTGTCTAAACCTTCAGTCTCGATCATTCCCTTCAGTGGCTATGTGCATGGAAGTTTTAGGTCTCGGAGCATCGGACGCAATCCCCTTGGCTCATTTTCATATAAGACCTCTGTAGCTTTGCATGCTGAATCAATGGTGCAGGGATTATACTCGGATATCACAGTTGATATACTTAAATCCCAGCATTCAACTCTCTCTGTCTTGGTGGTTGGACCATCATTGGATTATTCAAGGGGCCTCTTTTGTTCACCCTTCCTGGACTGTGATCTCAACAGATGCAAGTCTTTCGGGTTGGGGAGCTGTCTGGGGGTCTCTGACAGCACAAGGGGGTTGGAAACCTCAAGAGGCGAAGTTAAAGGGACACCAGAATTGTTGTTTTTTTAAAAGATGGATAATCCCTTGTTTACCCATTCCCTAGTTTTGCATAACCAACACAGTTATATTTATATATTTTTTTTACCTCTGTGATTATCTTGTATCTAAGCCTCTGCAGATTGCCCCCTTATTTCAGTTCTTTTGAAAGACTTTCAGTTTAGCCAATCAGTGATGGCTCCCAGGTAACTTCACGTGCACGAGCACCGTGTTATCTATATGAAAAACATGAACACCCTCTAGTGGTGAAAAACCTGTTAAAATGCATTCTTAAGAGGCGGCCTTCAAGGTCTAAGAAATTAGCATATGAACCTCCTAGGTTAAGCTTTCAACTAAGAATACCAAGAGAACAAAGAAAAATTGGTGATAAAAGTAAATTTGAAAATTGTTTAAAATTACATGCCCTATCTGAATCATGAAAGTTTTTTTTTCGACTAGACTGTCCCTTTTACAATCAACATTTTAGAACTCCGTGCTATCTTTAGAGCTCTTCAGGCTTGGCCTCTATTGAAGAGAGAACTTTTTATTAGTTTTCAGACAGACAATATCACAACAGTAGCATATGTCAATCATCAGGAAGGGACTCAGTTCTTTAGCAATGAAGGAAGTATCTTGAATACTTTCTTGGGCAGTGTCCAGCTCTTGTCTAATTTCTGTGATTCATATTCCAGGTGTAGACAATTGGGAAGAGGATTATCTAAGTCGTCAAACTTTGCATCCAGGGAGTGGTCATTTCATCAGATTGTTCAGATGTGGGGTCTTCCAGAAATAGATCTGATGGCCTCTCGTTTGAACAAGAAACTTCCCAGATATTTTTCCAGATCCAAGGATCCTCAGGCAGAGATGGTGGATGCTTTGGCAGTTCCTTGGTTTTACCAACCTGCTTACACTTTTCCACCTCTAGTTCTTCTCCCACGGGTGATCTCCAAGATTATATTAGAACAATCTCATGTGTTTCTAAAAGCACCTGCATGGCCTCACAGGTTTTGGTATGCAGATCTTGTCCGGATGTCCAGTTGCCAGCCTTGGCTGTTTACTTTAAGGCCAGACCTTCTGTCTCAAGGGCCGTTTTTCCATCAGGATCTCAAATCTCTAAATTTGAAGGTATGGAAATTGAACGCTTGGTTCTTAGTCATAGAGGTTTCTCTGACTCAGTAATTAACACTGTTACGGACTCTTAAGTCTGTTTCGAGGAAGATTTATCGAGTTTTGAAAACCTATATTTCATGGTCCTCCTCATAATTTTTCTTGGTATTCTTTTAGAATTCCTCGTTTTTTTCAGTTTCTTCAGGAAGGTTTGGATAAGGGTTTGTCTGCAAATACTTTTAAAGGGACAAATCTCTGCTCTTTCTGTCTTATTTCATAGAAAGATTGCTAAGCTTCCTGATATTCACTGTTTTGTTCAGGCTTTGGTTTGTATCAAACCTGTTAAGTCTATTTCTCCCCCTTGGAGTCTCAATTTGGTTTTAATGATTTTGCAGGCTCCTCCTTTTGAGCATATGTATTCTTTGGATATTAAACTACTTTCTTGGAAAGTGTTATTTCTTTTGGCTCTCTCTTCTGCTAGAAGAGTTTCTGCGTTATCTGCTCTCTCTTGTGAGTCTCCTTATCTGATTTTCCATCAAGATAAAGCAGTTTTCCGGCTTGGTTTACATTTTTGCCTAAAGTTGAGAATTCTAACAACATTAGTAGTGGAATTGTTGTTCATTTTTTGTGTCCTAATCCTAAGAATTCTCTTGAGAGATCTCTTAATTCTTTGGATGTGGTAAGAGCTTTGAAATACTATGTTGAAGCTATGTTTCAGGAAGACTTCTAGTCTTTTTTCTATTGTTCCAGGAAAGGTCAGAAAGCCTCTGCCATTTCTTTGGCATCTTGGTTGAAACTTTTGATTCACAAGGCTTATTTGGAGGTGGGGCAATCTCCAACTCGGAGAATTACAGCTCATTCTACCAGATCAGTTGTCACTTCTTGGGCTTTTAATAATGGAGCTTCAGTTGATCAGATTTGCTAAGCAGCAACTTGGTCTTATTTGCATACATTTACTACATTTTACGATTTTGATGTATTTGCTTCATCAGAAGCAGTCTTTGGTAGAAACATTCTTCAGTAGCTGTCCGATTCCTTTTGCCTATGATTTGAGTTTAATGGAAAACATATTTATTTGGTTTTCATTTTTTCATTGAAAGTAGCTGTTATTTTATCCCTTCCTCTCTAGTGACTCGTGACGTGGATTTCAGCTAGTACTCTGCATTATCTATTCTTAGGGTTTTACAGCGGGATCCGTTTGAACCTATGCATTCTTAGATATTAAGATATATCTTGGAAGGTTTTGTGTCTTTTTGTTCTTCTGCTAGGAGAGTTTCAGAACTCTCGGCTCTACTGTAGGATTTTCCTTATCTTATTTCTATTTGATAAGGGGTTCTGCGTACTAGGTAGTTTTTTTTTTTTTCTGCCTACATTGTTTTCAGACAGGATATTAATCAGGAGATCGTTGTCCCTCCTTTTCATATGGAGAGTTGTTGCACTACCTTGATTTTGTGCGCGCACTGATTTCTATCCACAGGCGACTATAGATTTTCGTTTGTTTGTTCCCATGTAAAGCGCAAGGGTCAGATATCAATGGCTACTTCTCCTTCCTTTTGGTTGAGGAATATGCTTCGTTAAGCCCATGAGACGGCTGGACAGCAACCTCCTGAGAGAATCACAGCTCATTCTACGAGGGCTGTTTCTTCTTCTTCCTGGGTCTTTAAAGTTGAGTCTTCTGTGGCTCAGATTTGCAAGGCTGCAACTTGATCCTTTTTTACATCCTTTTTCCGGAATTTATAAGTGATACTTTTTGCCGCGGTTTAGGCTTCTTATGGGAGAAAGATTCTTCAAGCAGTGGTGCCTTCTGTTTAGGTTTCCTGTCTTGTCACTCCCTTATCTGTGTCCTCTAGCTTGGGTATTGATTCCCAACAGTAATTAATGAGGATCCGAGGACTCGCTGTGTCATTAGAAAGAAAACAAAATTTCTTTCATGTAATTAGCAAGAGTCCATGAGCTAGTGACATATGGGATATACAATCCTACCAGGAGGGGCAAAGTTTCCCAAACCTCAAAATGCCTATAAATACACCCCTCACCACACCCACAATTCAGTTTTACAAACTTTGGCTCCTATGGAGGTGGTGAAGTAAGTTTGTGCTAAGATTTCTACGTTGATATGCGCTTCTCAGCATTGTTGAAGCCCGATTCCTCTCAGAGTACAGCGAATGTCAGAGGGACTAGAAGGGAGTATCACTTATTTGAATTCGATGATTTCCCTAACGGGGGTCTATTTCATAGGTTCTCTGTTATCGGTCGTAGAGATTCATCTCCTACCTCCCTCTTCAGATCGACGATATACTCTCAATTTACCATTACCTCTAGTAATAACTGTTTTAATACTGGTTTGGCTATCTGCTATATGTGGATGGGTGTCTTTTGGTAAGTATGTTTTTTATTACTTAAGACACCTCAGCTATGGTTTGGCACTTTATGCATTTATATAAAGTTCTAAATATATGTATTGTACTTATATTTGCCATGAGTCAGGTTCATGTATTTCCTTCAGCAGACTGTCAGTTTCATATTTGGGGAATTTAAACATTTTAAGAAATGTATTTCTTACCTGGGGTTTAGTCTTTTTTTCAACTGACTACTTCTTGCTATTGCGGGTATTAGGCCCGCGGGTGCGTCAAATGCTAAACTTTATTAAGTCATTCTTGGCGCGAAAATATACGTTTACAACTTCGGCATTTCCACCGTCATATGTGACGCCGAGACCTTTCACATGGCGGCGTCATTAGTGACATGAGTGTGTCATTTCCGGTTATTTTTGGCGCCAAAAAAGTTTGTTACGTTGTGCTTCATACTTGGTGCCAATTTTTTTTTCATTATTTCAATACCCCATTGATGTTTGCCTCTTGCTTTTTTTTTCTCTATCAGAGGCGCTATGCTTTTGCATTTTTTCCCATTACTGAAACTGTCCTATAAGGAAATAGATAATTTTGCTTTATATGTTGTTTTTTCTCTTACATTGAGCAAGATGTCCCAATCTGATCCTGTCTCAGAAGTTTCTGCTGGAACATTGCTGCCTGTCATCGGGTCTACCAAAGCTAAGTGCATTTGTTGTAAAAGTGTAGAAATTATTCCACCAAATGTCATTTGTAATAGTTGTCATGATAAACTTTTACATGCAGATAGTGTTTCCATCAGTAATAGTACATTGCCAGTTGCAGTTCCTTCAACTTCTAATGTACATGATATACCTGTAAATTTTAAAGAATTTGTTTCTGATTCTATTCTGAAGGCTTTGTCTACTTTTCCACCCTCAAATAAACGTAAAAGGTCTTTTAAAACTTCTCATTTAGCGGATGAAATTTCAAATGACCAGCAACATAATAATTTATCCTCTTCTGATGAGGATCTATCTGATTCAGAAGATCCTTCCTCAAACATTGACACTGACAAATTACTTATTTCTCCAACATAGGTGTGTCCGGTCCACGGCGTCATCCTTACTTGTGGGATATTCTCTTCCCCAACAGGAAATGGCAAAGAGCCCAGCAAAGCTGGTCACATGATCCCTCCTAGGCTCCGCCTTCCCCAGTCATTCTCTTTGCCGTTGCACAGGCAACATCTCCACGGAGATGGCTCAGAGTTTTTTGGTGTTTAGCAAGCCGTGGTGCCTTCCATCTAGGTGACCTGATTTGCTCCCTCCCATCATCCGTGTCCTAAAGCTTTGGTATTGGTTCCCACAAGTAAGGATGACGCCGTGGACCGGACACACCTATGTTGGAGAAAACAGAATTTATGTTTACCTGATAAATTACTTTCTCCAACGGTGTGTCCGGTCCACGGCCCGCCCTGGTTTTTTAATCAGGTCTGATGATTTAATTTCTCTAACTACAGTCACCACGGTATCATATGATTTCTCCTATGCAAATATTCCTCCTTTACGTCGGTCGAATGACTGGGGAAGGCGGAGCCTAGGAGGGATCATGTGACCAGCTTTGCTGGGCTCTTTGCCATTTCCTGTTGGGGAAGAGAATATCCCACAAGTAAGGATGACGCCGTGGACCGGACACACCGTTGGAGAAAGTAATTTATCAGGTAAACATAAATTCTGTTTTTTTTAAAATAGAGTAAATGCATTCTTTATTTAAAGAAGTGTTAATTACTTTGGATATTGAGGTAACCAGTCCTATTGACGTTCAGTCTAATAAACGTTTAAATGCTGTTTTTAAACCTCCTGTGGTTTCCTCAGGGGTTTTTCCTATTCCTGAGGCTATTTCTATTTCTAGGGAATGGAATAAGCCAGGTACTTCTTTTATTCCTTCTTCAAGGTTTAAAAAATTGTATCCTTTACCAGAAAATCTATAGAGTTTTGGGAAAAAATCCCCAAAGTTGATGGGGCTATTTCTACTCTTGCTAAACGTACCACTATTCCTATGGAAGATAGTACTTCCTTTAAGGATCCTTTAGATAGGAAGCTTGAATCTTATCTAAGGAAGGCCTATTTATATTCAGGTCATCTTCTCAGACCTGCTATTTCTTTGGCTGATGTTGCGGCTGCCTCAACTTTTTGGTTGGAGAATTTAGCGCAACGAGAATTGGATCCTGACATATCTAGCATTACTCGCTTAATGCAACATTCTAATCATTTTATTTGTGATGCCATTTTTGATATTACCAAAATTGATGTTAGATCCATGTTTTTAGCTGTATTAGCTAGAAGAGCTTTGTGGCTTAAATCTTGGAATGCTGATATGACATCTAAATCTAGATTACTATCTTTCTTTCCAAGGTAATAATTTATTTGGTTCTCCGTTGGATTCTATTATTTCAACTATCACTGGAGGAAAAGGAGTTTTTCTGCCTCAGGATAAAAAACCTAAGGGCAAATCTAAGGCTTCTAACCGTTTTCGTTCCTTTCGTCAGAATAAGGAACAACAACTCAATCCTCCTCCCAAGGAATCTGCTTCCAATTGGAAGCCTTCCTCAAATTGGAATAAATCCAAGCCATTTAGGAAACCAAAGTCTGCCCCTAAGTCCGCATGAAGGTGCGGCCCTCATTCTAGCTCAGCTGGTAGGGGGCAGATTAAGGTTTTTCAAAGATTTTTGGATAAAATCTGTCCAAAATCATTGTATTCAGAGCATTGTCTCTCAAGGGTATCGAATAGGATTCAAAGTAAGACCTCCTGTGAGAAGATTTTTTTTCTCACGCATCCCTGTAAATCCTGTAAAAGCTCAGTTTTTTCTGAAGTGTGTTTCAGACCTGGAGTCTTCAGGGGTAATCATGCCAGTTCCTCCTCAGGAACAAGGTTTGGGGTTTTATTCAAACCTATTCATTGTACCAAAGAGAAAACTTATTCAGACCAGTTCTGGATCTGAAAATTTATAATCGTTATGTAAGAGTACCAACTTTCAAGATGGTGACTATAAGGACTATTCTGCCTTTTGTTCAGCAAGTACATTATATGTCCACAATAGACTTGCAGGATGCATACCTTCATATTCCGATTCATCCAGAACACTATCAGTTTCTGAGATTCTCTTTTCTAGACAAGCATTACCAATTTGTTGCTCTTCCATTTGGCCTAGCAACAGCTCCAAGGATCTTTTCAAAGGTTCTGGGTGCCCTATTATATGTAATCAGAGAACATGGTATTGCGGTGTTTCCTTATTTGGACGATATCTTGGTACTAGCTCAGTCTTTACATACTGCAGAATCTCACACAAATCAACTAGTGTTATTTCTTCGGAAACATGGTTGGAGGATCAATTTACCAAAAAGTTTTTTGATTCCTCAGACAAGGGTCACCTTTTTAGGCTTCCAGATAGATTCAGTGTCCATGACTCTGTCTCTAACAGACAAGAGACGTTTAAAATTGGTCGCAGCATGTCGGCTCCTTCAGTCTCAGTCATTCCCTTCAGTGGCTATGTGCATGGAAGTTTTAGGTCTCATGACTGCAGCATCCGACGCGATTCCCTTTGCTCGTTTTCACATGAGACCTCTACAGCTTTGCATGCTGAATCAATGGTGCAGGGATTATACAAAGATATCACAATTAATATCCTTGAATCCCAATGTACGACACTCTCTGACATGGTGGATAGATCACCATCCTTTGGTTCAAGGGGCTTCTTTTGTTCGGCCAACCTGGACTGTGATCTCAACAGATGCGAGTCTTTCAGGTTGGGGAGCTGTTTGGGGGTCTCTGACAGCACAAGCAGTTTGGAAATCTCAAGAGGCGAGATTACCAATAAATATTTTAGAACTCCGTGCAATTCTCAGGGCTCTTCAGTTTTGGCCTCTGCTAAAGAGAGAACCGTTCATTTGTTTTCAGACAGACAATATCACAACTGTGGCTTATGTCAATCATCAGGGTGGGACTCAGTCCCCAAGCTATGAAAGAAGTATCTCGGATACTTGCTTGGGCGGAATCCAGCTCCTGTCTAATCTTTGCAGTGCATATCCCAGGTGTAGACAATTGGGAGGCGGATTATCTCAGCCACCAGACTTTACATCCAGGGGAGTGGTCTCTCCATCCAGATGTATTTTCTCAGATTGTTCAGATGTGGGGTCTTCCAGAGATAGATCTCATGGCCTCTCACCTAAACAAGAAACTTCCCAGATACCTGTCCAGGTCCCGGGATGTTCAGGCGGAAGCAGTGGATGCACTGACACTTCCTTGGTGTTATCATCCTGCTTACATCTTTCCGCCTCTAGTTCTCCTTCCAAGAGTGATCTCCAAAATCATCATGGAACAGTCTTTTGTGTTGCTGGTGGCTCCAGCATGGCCACACAGGTTTTGGTATGCGGATCTGGTTCGGATATCCAGTTTGCCCGCGTTGGCCACTTCCATTACGGCCGGACCTACTATCTCAAGGTCCGTTTTTCCATCAGGATCTCAAATCATTAAATTTGAAGGTATGGAAATTGAACGCTTAGTTCTAAGTCATAGAGGTTTCTCTGACTCAGTGATTAATACTATGTTACAAGCTCGTAAATCTGTCTCTAGAAAGATTTATTATAGAGTTTGGAAGACTTACATTTCATGGTGTTCTTCTCATAAATTCTCCTGGCATTCTTTTAGAATTCCTAGAATTTTACAGTTCCTTCAGGATGGTTTGGATAAGGGTTTGTCTGCAAGTTCCTTGAAAGGGCAAATCTCCGCTCTTTCTGTTTTATTTCACAGAAAGATTGCTATACTTCCTGATATTCACTGTTTTGTACAGGCTTTAGTTCGTATTAAGCCTGTCATTAAATCAATTTCTCCTCCTTGGAGTCTTAATTTGGTTCTGAAGGCTTTACAGGCTCCTCCATTTGAGCCTATGCATTCTACTTTCTTGGAAAGTGTTGTTCCTTTTGGCCATCTCTTCTGCCAGAAGAGTTTCTGGGCTATCTGCTCTTTCTTGTGAGTCTCCTTTTCTGATTTTTCATCAGGATAAGGCAGTTTTGCGGACTTCTTTTCAATTTTTACCTAAGGTTGTGAATTCTAACAACATTAGTAGAGAAATTGTTGTCCCTTCCTTATGTCCTAATCCTAAGAATTCTTTGGAGAGATCCTTACATTCTTTGGATGTGGTGAGAGCTTTAAAATATTATGTGGAAGCTACTAAAGATTTCAGGAAGACTTCCAGTCTATTTGTTTTATTTTCTGGTCCTAGGAAAGGTCAGAAGGCTTCTGCTATTTCCTTGGCTTCTTGGTTGAAACTTTTGATTCATCAAGCTTATTTGGAGTCGGGTCAGGCCCCGCCTCAGAGAATTACAGCTCATTCTACTAGATCAGTATCCAATTCGTGGGCTTTTAAGAATGAAGCTTCAGTTGATCAGATTTGCAAAGCGTTTACTTGGTCCTTTTTGCATACATTTACTAAATTCTACCGTTTTGATGTATTTGCTTCTTCGGAAGCGGTTTTTGGTAGAAAAGTTCTTCAGGCAGCTGTTTCAGTTTGATTCTTCTGCTTTTGATTTAAGTTTTTTTCTTTCAAAAATGAAAATAAACTTATTTTTTTGGGTTGTGGATGATTTTTTTCAGCGGAATATGGCTGTTTTTGTTTTAGTCCCTCCCTCTCTAGTGACTCTTGAGTGGAAGACTCCACATATTGGGTATTGATATCCCATATGTCGCTAGCTCATGGACTCTTGCCAATTACATGAAAGAAAACATAATTTATGTAAGAACTTACCTGATAAATTCATTTATTTCATATTGGCAAGAGTCCATGAGGCCCACCCTTTTTATGGTGGTTATGATTTTTTGTATAAAGCACAATTATTTCCAAGTTTCCTTTGTTGATGCTTTCTACTCCTTTCTTTATCACCCCACTGCTTGGCTATTCGTTAAACTGAATTGTGGGTGTGGTGAGGGGTGTATTTATAGGCATTTTGAGGTTTGGGAAACTTTGCCCCTCCTGGTAGGATTGTATATCCCATATGTCACTAGCTCATGGACTCTTGCCAATATGAAAGAAATGAATTTATCAGGTAAGTTCTTACATAAATTGGTTTATGCTTGCCTGATTTATTTTTTTCTTGACACGGTGAGTTCACGACCCGTCCTGTTTTTTCAGACAGTTTCTTTGGTATTTAAACCTCAGGCACCTCTGCACCCTGTATTATTTCCTTTCTCTCCTTTTCCTTCGGTCGAATGACTGGGGTTTGTGGGAAGGGAGGTGATGCTTAGCAGCTCTGCTGTGGTGCTCTTTCCTCCCTACCTTTTTTTTTTTTTTTTTTTAACAGTTAAGCACTGTTGATGATTAGGCTGGGACACCCAGTGAAAGGAGCTGGTAAAACAATAAATCAGATACTCCCCCCTTCCCTGCATATGAAAAGACAGATAACATAAACCATAGCTAGCAGGAGTATGTAAACACTTGTATACATCTAATACTGTGGGGCTTGGTTAGGAGTCTGAAAATCAGCAGTGTTATTGAAATAGAAGCAAGACACTCCCAGATAGACTAAATGGATCTACAAAACATGTATGCTATGAAAAATCTACTGTACAATGTCCCTTTAACTTGTTAGTATTCCTCCTCCCTCAACCCACTCTTGCAGAGGCAAGAGACAGTTTTTTTGTTTTGTTTTTTTAAGGTCACTTGCACAGAATACAGGGATTACCATACATATGACGCAGTACAGTTATTTGCACCTCATTTGTAGGCACATAAGACTAGGTCTCAAATTCTGCTCATGTGCAAAGGTTTTTTAAAATGGATGCACTTACATATGCTCATGCTTGCACACAAGATCCTTTGCTGTAGACTTAGTGTTTTTTTTGTGTTTTTCCTTCTTCAACCTTCCTTCAGATACTTTATTTGTTAAGTCAGCTACAACAAAAACCCCAACCTACAGAGGCAGAAGAGCCCCCTGAGGACAAAATAACAGAGAGAGAAAAGCAGCTGATGGAAAGGCTTAAATTCCAGGTAATGCCAATGTTGAATATTGTGATGCTTACCTATGTCTGTTAAAATTGAGGCCAAAAAACTACTCCTGTAAGCATTAACTTTTACCAAATGGAGTGCTAAGAATCTCTTTGGGTTACTGTTTTATTCAGCTATCTTTAGTTTATTGGGCAGTGACAACCAAGCTTACCAGTTTAATCTGTCCTTTTTCATTTTTACTTGGTTTTAATTAGTCCTTTTTTGTTTTTACTATATTACCCCTTACATGCAGCATTTGAATTGTAAATTTTAGCACATATGTCCCTTCTGGCACAACTATATTGTTTAAAATGTGTAACTATATACTGATATTAGTAAATCCTGCTTCTTAATAGTCTACACTTGTTTATAGCTAAATTAGTGTAGGCTCATAAGCATGAGTGGTAGCTTTATAAAATGTCTCACGTTCCCACAGGATGAAGAAATTGAGAAAATGAAGGAGCTATGTGAGAAAAACCAGCAACTTTTCCAGGAGAATGAGATGTACAAACAGGTAAACTTCCTTGGGTTTTTGCCACTTTTCCTCAATGTCCAAACTGTGAATAAATGTGTTACCAAATTTTGGTACCTATACAATTTTTAGTATAGCTCCATAAACTCTCAAATAACAGAACAAATTTGTTTGAAATATGAAATGTTTTTTTTTCTTTCACATCAATGTTTAGTAGAATAGGATGAAGGCAACAGATTTTAAGACTATCCTTGTGTGAGCTCAGTCACTTATCACTTTGCACAGGAATTTTCTAGAATGTGGTGTCTCAAGGTTAAAAATTGGCATACCTTGTATAGATAATGTTGATATGTTTGATCTTGGTGTGTTCTTCTGATCTGTCTTTGCCTTTTGTATTGTTTGGCTGGGGCCCTCATTCAGCCAGTAACTGCCTACAGTGACCTTTTTATGGAAATAAATGTTCATTGTTGTTCTCTTACATTTCTTCTCTAGTGAGTACAGCGTTTTGATATATTTAAAGATTAGCAGGTGGGTAGAAACTTTTTGGGCATGATACCCAAATGTTGAAGCACTTGAAAGTGATGCTGTAAAAAGCTGACTAGAAATGATCACCTGAACTCTCTGTCAAAAAAAGATATATTATCTCAAATATCCTAAGTATTCGCAGCCTCTGTAAAGACACGCTAACCAGGTAATCAGGATGCTAGTCCCAGGTCTTGCTACGGAGTGTGCATTGGGCATGTGCAGCTACAGTCATGTTATTTTACTATTCAGTTTAAGGACGTTCACTGTGATCTTCTGAAATATCATAGTAAAGCAATTCATGACCTCAGCACTGCTAATGCAGATTTGACTTTTAAAAAAAAAAAAAAAAAATTCTAAACTTGCAGCTAGACAGTAGCTGAAGTACAACTGTTCACATAGCGCTCTGGTGAGCTGAAGAAATTGTGAGGTAAAATATCTTCCCTTTTTTACATAGATATGTTCATGTGATTTTCATTTCAGCTCTTTACAGTTATGCTGCATCACTTTCAACTGATTTAGAATATGAATATTTTGTCCCTTTAAAGTTTCCAACTTAAAATTGTTCCTTCAATCAGAGTAATTTTTTTAATACCAGATCTGTAAGTCTAATTTTTAATTGGCATGTGCATTTTATATGTTTGTTTCTCTATGTAAAAAGGATCTAGATGTGAGCAGCATCTAAAAACTGCAAAACCCCTCAACATGCGGGTGAAAATGGCTCAGCAGTTAAAGGGGTAAACGACATTCCAGTTTTACTTCTATTACATTTTCTGTATTCTCTTTGTGTCCTTTTGTTTGAAACTTGGAACTAGCTGAAGACCTGTGATTTGACAAGCTGCATATGTGTGCAAGCACCAAGACAACAAAACAAATCTAGATAATAGAAGTGTATTGAAAATTGCATGTTCTATCTGAATCGTGAATGTTTTTAATTTTGACTTTGTTGTCCCTTTAACAGCTTCTTAATTACACTTCTGTATCTCCTAGATGTGTCTTCTGCTATTGATGTACAGTATTACGTGCGTGATCAGACTAAAAATGTTTGTTTCATCCCAACCTTTTATTTAAGGGATATAAACTGCTTTGAAGTTGTAATAAAGGTTTACATGTTAGTTTTTTGCATTCTTTTTTAATCTCCCCTTTAAGTGAATGTACAGTTGAATGAATGAGTGCCCAGTTTTCAAAAAATAATTTTAAAAACAGGGGCACTTTCATTCATTAAACTTTACATTGCAGCGTATTTGTTTTTTTAATACCTTTTTTTAGCGAACCCGTACCGGCAATCCTCTGCCTGCAGCTCCTCTGTACTTACCTCAGCAATGATGAACCTGGCTCCCTCCAATCATGGCGCGCACCCCAGAGCATCTATCTCGTGAGGCCACGCCGTGATTGGAGGAAGCTGGTTTCTCCAACATAGGTGTGTCCGGTCCACGGCGTCATCCTTACTTGTGGGATATTCTCCTCCCCAACAGGAAATGGCAAAGAGCCCAGCAAAGCTGGTCACATGATCCCTCCTAGGCTCCGCCTACCCCAGTCATTCTCTTTGCCGTTGTACAGGCAACATCTCCACGGAGATGGCTTAGAGTTTTTTAGTGTTTAACTGTAGTTTTTATTATTCAATCAAGAGTTTGTTATTTTGAAATAGTGCTGGTATGTACTATTTACTCAGAAACAGAAAAGAGATGAAGATTTCTGTTTGTATGAGGAAAATGATTTTAGCAACCGTCACTAAAATCCATGGCTGTTCCACACAGGACTGTTGAGAGCAATTAACTTCAGTTGGGGGAACAGTGAGCAGTCTCTTGCTGCTTGAGGTATGACACATTCTAACAAGACGATGTAATGCTGGAAGCTGTCATTTTCCCTATGGGATCCGGTAAGCCATGTTTATTACGATCGTAAATAAGGGCTTCACAAGGGCTTATTAAGACTGTAGACTTTTTCTGGGCTAAATCGATTCATTATTAACACATATTTAGCCTTGAGGAATCATTTTATTTGGGTATTTTGATATAATAATATCGGCAGGCACTGTTTTAGACACCTTATTCTTTAGGGGCTTTCCCAAAGCATAGGCAGAGCCTCATTTTCGCGCCGGTGTTGCGCACTTGTTTTTGAGAGGCATGGCATGCAGTCGCATGTGAGGAGCTCTGATACTTAGAAAAGACTTTCTGAAGGCGTCATTTGGTATCGTATTCCCCTTTGGGCTTGGTTGGGTCTCAGCAAAGCAGATACCAGGGACTGTAAAGGGGTTAAAGTTCAAAACGGCTCCGGTTCCGTTATTTTAAGGGTTAAAGCTTCCAAATTTGGTGTGCAATACTTTTAAGGCTTTAAGACACTGTGGTGAAAATTTGGTGAATTTTGAACAATTCCTTCATGTTTTTTCGCAATTGCAGTAATAAAGTGTGTTCAGTTTAAAATTTAAAGTGACAGTAACGGTTTTATTTTAAAACGTTTTTTGTACTTTGTTATCAAGTTTATGCCTGTTTAACATGTCTGAACTACCAGATAGACTGTGTTCTGAATGTGGGGAAGCCAGAATTCCTATTCATTTAAATAAATGTGATTTATGTGACAATGACAATGATGCCCAAGATGATTCCTCAAGTGAGGGGAGTAAGCATGGTACTGCATCATTCCCTCCTTCGTCTACACGAGTCTTGCCCACTCAGGAGGCCCCTAGTACATCTAGCGCGCCAATACTCCTTACTATGCAACAATTAACGGCTGTAATGGATAATTCTGTCAAAAACATTTTAGCCAAAATGAACACTTATCAGCGTAAGCGCGACTGCTCTGTTTTAGATACTGAAGAGCATGACGACGCTGATAATAATGTTTCTTCTGTTATGTGTGATCAGTCCACGGGTCATCATTACTTCTGGGATATTATCTGCTCCCCTACAGGAAGTGCAAGAGGATTCACCCAGCAGAGTTGCTATATAGCTCCTCCCCTCTACGTCACCTCCAGTCATTCTCTTGCACCCAAAGACTAGATAGGAGGTGTGAGAGGACTATGGTGATTATACTTAGTTTTTAGAACTTCAATCAAAAGTTTGTTATTTTACAATAGCACCGGAGCGTGTTATTACCTCTCTGGCAGAGTTTGAAGAAGAATCTACCAGAGTTTTTCTTATGATTTTAACCGGAGTAGTTAAGATCATATTGCTGTTTCTCGGCCATCTGAGGGAGGTAAAAACTTCAGATCAGGGGACAGCGGGCAGTTGAATCTGCATTGAGGTATGTAGCAGTTTTTATTTTCTGAATGGAATTGATGAGAAAATCCTGCCATACCGTTATAATGAACATGTATGTATACTCTACACTTTAGTATTCTGGGGATGGTATTTCACCGGAATTACTCTGTTAAAGTACATTAAACCTTTTAATAGGTATTTTTTATGTTAAACGTTTTTGCTGGAATGTAGAATCGTTTGCATTGATGAGGTACTGAGTGAATAAATATTTGGGCATTATTTTTCCACTTGGCAGTTTACTTGTTTTAATTATGACAGTTTCGTTTCTCTCTCACTGCTGTGTGTGAGAGGGAGGGGCCGTTTTTGGCGCTCTTTGCTACGCATCAAAAATTTCCAGTCAGTTACTGTTGTATTTTCTGCATGATCCGGTTCATCTCTAACAGAACTCAGGGGTCTTCAAACTTCTTTGAAGGGAGGTAGATTCTCTCAGCAGAGCTGTGAGACTTATATAGTGACTGTGATTTAAAACGTTGCTCTGTAATTTTTATGTTTAAAAAAGTTGTGTTGTTTTTAAAGAGTGATGCTATAACTGTTTTTCAGTTCATTATTTCAACTGTCATTTAATCGTTTAGTGCTTCTTGAGGCACAGTACGTTTTCGTTAAATAAGATTGTTACCGAGTTGCATGTTTATTGCTAGTGTGTTAAACATGTCTGATTCAGAGGAAGATACCTGTGTCATTTGTTCCAATGCCAAGGTGGAGCCCAATAGAAATTTATGTACTAACTGTATTGATGCTACTTTAAATTAAAGCCAATCTGTACAAATTGAACAAATTTCACCAAACAGCGAGGGGAGAGTTATGCCGACTAACTCGCCTCACGTGTCAGTACCTGCATCTCCCGCCCGGGAGGTGCGTGATATTATGGCGCCTAGTACATCTGGGCAGCCATTACAGATAACATTACAAGATATGGCTACTGTCATGACTGAAGTTTTGGCTAAATTACCAGAACTAAGAGGCAAGCGTGATCACTCTGGGGTGAGAACAGAGTGCGCTGATAATTCTAGGGCCATGTCTGATACTGCGTCACAGCTTGCAGAGCATGAGGACGGAGAGCTTCATTCTGTAGGTGACGGTTCTGATCCAAGCAGATTGGATTCAGATATTTCAAATTTTAAATTTAAATTGGAAAACCTCCGTGTATTACTAGGGGAGGTCTTAGCGGCTCTTAACGATTGTAACACTGTTGCAATACCAGAGAAAATGTGTAGGTTGGATAAATACTTTGCGGTACCGGCGAGTACTGACGTTTTTCCTATACCTAAGAGATTAACTGAAATTGTTACTAAGGAGTGGGATAGACCCGGTGTGCCGTTCTCACCCCCTCCAATATTTAGAAAGATGTTTCCAATAGACGCCACCACACGGGACTTATGGCAAACGGTCCCTAAGGTGGAGGGAGCAGTTTCTACTTTAGCTAAGCGCACCACTATCCCGGTGGAGGATAGCTGTGCTTTTTCAGATCCTATGGATAAAAAATTAGAGGGTTACCTTAAGAAAATGTTTGTTCAACAAGGTTTTATATTACAACCCCTTGCATGCATCGCGCCGATTACGGCTGCGGCAGCATTTTGGATTGAGTCTCTGGAAGAGAACCTTAGTTCAGCTACGCTGGACGACATTACGGACAGGCTTAGAGTCCTTAAACTAGCTAATTCATTCATTTCGGAGGCCGTAGTACATTTAACCAAACTTACGGCTAAGAATTCAGGATTCGCCATTCAGGCACGTAGGGCGCTGTGGCTAAAATCCTGGTCGGCTGATGTAACTTCTAAGTCCAAATTGCTTAATATACCTTTCAAGGGGCAAACTTTATTTGGGCCCGGTTTGAAAGAAATTATTGCTGACATTACAGGAGGTAAGGGCCACGCTCTACCTCAAGACAAAGCCAAAACTAAGGCTAGACAGTCTAATTTTCGTCCCTTTCGGAATTTCAAATCAGGAACAGCATCAACTTCCACTGCACCAAAACAGGAAGGAGCTGTTGCTCGTTACAGACAAGGCTGGAAACCTAACCAGTCCTGGAATAAGGGCAAGCAGGCCAGGAAACCTGCTGCTGCCCCTAAGACAGCATGAACCGAGGGCCCCCGATCCGGGACCGGATCTAGTGGGGGGCAGACTCTCTCTCTTCGCCCAGGCTTGGGCAAGAGATGTCCAGGATCCCTGGGCGCTAGAGATCATATCTCAGGGATACCTTCTAGACTTCAAATTCTCTCCCCCAAGAGGGAGATTTCATCTGTCAAGGTTGTCAACAAACCAAATAAAGAAAGACGCGTTTCTACGCTGTGTACAAGATCTGTTATTAATGGGAGTGATCCATCCGGTTCCGCGGTCGGAACAAGGACAAGGGTTTTACTCAAACCTGTTTGTGGTTCCCAAAAAAGAGGGAACTTTCAGGCCAATCTTGGATTTAAAGATCCTAAACAAATTCCTAAGAGTTCCATCGTTCAAAATGGAAACTATTCGGACTATCTTACCCATGATCCAAAAGGGTCAGTACATGACCACAGTGGATTTAAAGGATGCTTACCTTCACATACCGATTCACAAAGATCATTACCGGTATCTAAGGTTTGCCTTCTTAAACAGGCATTACCAGTTTGTAGCCCTTCCATTCGCATTGGCTACGGCTCCAAGAATCTTCACAAAGGTTCTGGGTGCCCTTCTGGCGGTACTAAGACCGCGAGGAATTTCGGTAGCTCCGTACCTAGACGACATTCTGATACAAGCTTCAAGCTTTCAAACTGCCAAGTCTCATACAGAGTTAGTTCTGGCATTTCTAAGGTCGCATGGATGGAAAGTCAACGAAAAGAAGAGTTCTCTCTTTCCTCTCACAAGAGTTCCATTCCTGGGGACTCTTATAGATTCTATAGAAATGAAGATTTATCTGACAGAAGACAGATTAACAAAGCTTCTAAATGCATGCCGTGTCCTTCATTCCATTCAACTCCCGTCAGTAGCTCAATGCATGGAGGTGATCGGCTTAATGGTAGCAGCAATGGACATAGTACCCTTTGCACGCCTACATCTCAGACCGCTGCAATTGTGCATGCTGAGTCAGTGGAATGGGGATTACTCAGATTTGTCCCCCACTCTAAATCTGGATCAAGAGACCAGAAACTCTCTTCTATGGTGGCTTTTTCGGCCACATCTGTCCAGGGGGATGCCATTCAGCAGGCCGGACTGGACAATTGTAACAACAGACGCCAGCCTACTAGGTTGGGGCGCTGTCTGGAATTCTCTGAAGGCTCAGGGACAATGGAGTCAGGAGGAAAGTCTCCTGCCAATAAACATTCTGGAATTGAGAGCAGTTCTCAATGCCCTTCTAGCTTGGCCCCAGTTAAAAACTCGGGGGTTCATCAGGTTTCAGTCGGACAACATCACGACTGTAGCTTACATCAACCATCAGGGAGGGACAAGAAGCTCCCTAGCAATGATGGAAGTATCAAAGATAATTTGCTGGGCAGAGTCTCACTCTTGCCACCTGTCAGCAATCCACATCCCGGGAGTGGAGAACTGGGAGGCGGATTTCTTGAGTCGCCAGACTTTTCATCCGGGGGAGTGGGAACTTCATCCGGAGGTCTTTGCCCAAATACTTCGACGTTGGGGCAAACCAGAGATAGATCTCATGGCGTCTCGCCAGAACGCCAAACTTCCTCGCTACGGATCCAGATCCAGGGATCCGGGAGCGGTTCTGATAGATGCTTTGACAGCACCTTGGAACTTCAGGATGGCTTATGTGTTTCCACCCTTCCCGCTGCTTCCTCGATTGATTGCCAAAATCAAACAGGAGAGAGCATCAGTGATTCTAATAGCGCCTGCATGGCCACGCAGGACTTGGTATGCAGATCTAGTGGACATGTCATCCTGTCCGCCTTGGTCTCTACCTCTAAGACAGGACCTTCTGATTCAGGGTCCATTCAAACATCAAAATCTAACTTCTCTGAAGCTGACTGCTTGGAAATTGAACGCTTGATTTTATCAAAACGTGGTTTTTCTGAGTCGGTTATTGATACCCTGATACAGGCTAGGAAGCCTGTTACCAGAAGGATTTACCATAAGATATGGCGTAAATACCTATACTGGTGTGAATCCAAAGATTACTCCTGGAGTAAGGTTAGGATTCCTAGGATTTTGTCTTTTCTACAAGAAGGTTTAGAAAAGGGTTTATCGGCTAGCTCATTAAAGGGACAGATCTCAGCTCTGTCCATCTTGTTTCACAGGCGTCTGTCAGAAAATCCAGACGTCCAGGCCTTTTGTCAGGCTTTAGCTAGGATCAAGCCTGTGTTTAAAACTGTTGCTCCGCCATGGAGTTTAAACTTAGTTCTTAACGTTTTACAGGGTGTTCCGTTTGAACCCCTTCATTCCATTGATATAAAATTGTTATCTTGGAAAGTTCTATTTTTAATGGCTATTTCCTCGGCTCGAAGAGTCTGAGTTATCAGCCTTACATTGTGATTCTCCTTATCTGATCTTTCACTCAGACAAGGTAGTTCTGCGTACTAAACCTGGGTTCTTACCTAAGGTAGTCACTAACAGGAATATCAATCAAGAGATTGTTGTTCCATCCTTGTGTCCAAATCCTTCTTCAAAGAAGGAACGTCTTCTACACAATCTGGATGTAGTTCGTGCCCTCAAGTTCTATTTGCAGGCAACTAAGGATTTTCGACAAACGTCTTCCCTGTTTGTCGTGTACTCTGGTCAGAGGAGAGGTCATAAGGCTTCGGCTACCTCTCTCTCCTTCTGGCTTCGTAGCATAATTCGTTTAGCCTATGAGACTGCTGGACAGCAGCCTCCTGAAAGAATTACAGCTCATTCTACTAGAGCTGTGGCTTCCACTTGGGCCTTTAAGAATGAGGCCTCTGTTGAACAGATTTGCAAGGCTGCAACTTGGTCTTCGCTTCATACTTTTTCCAAATTTTACAAATTTGACACTTTTGCTTCTTCGGAGGCTATTTTTGGGAGAAAGGTTCTTCAGGCAGTGGTTCCTTCTGTATAATGAGCCTGCCTATCCCTCCCGTCATCCGTGTACTTTTGCTTTGGTATTGGTATCCCAGAAGTAATGATGACCCGTGGACTGATCACACATAACAGAAGAAAACATAATTTATGCTTACCTGATAAATTCCTTTCTTCTGTTGTGTGATCAGTCCACGGCCCGCCCTGTTTTTTAAGGCAGGTAAATATTTTTTAAATTATAATCCAGTCACCACTACACCCTTGGCTTCTCCTTTCTCGTTGGTCTTTGGTCGAATGACTGGAGGTGACGTAGAGGGGAGGTGCTATATAGCAACTCTGCTGGGTGAATCCTCTTGCACTTCCTGTAGGGGAGCAGATAATATCCCAGAAGTAATGATGACCCGTGGACTGATCACACAACAGAAGAAAGGAATTTATCAGGTAAGCATAAATTATGTTTTCTGAAGGGCCCCTAACCCAGTCTGATGGGGCCAGGGAGGTTTTGTCTGAGGGAGAAATTACTGATTCAGGGAACATTTCTCAACATGCTGAACCTGATGTGATTACATTTAAATTTAAGTTGGAACATCTCCGCATTCTGCTTAAGGAGGTATTATCCACTCTGGATGATTGTGACAAGTTGGTCATCCCAGAGAAACTATGTAAAATGGACAAGTTCCTAGAGGTGCCGGGGCTCCCAGAAGCTTTTCCTATACCCAAACGGGTGGCGGACATTGTTAATAAAGAATGGGAAAGGCCCGGTATTCCTTTCGTCCCTCCCCCCATATTTAAAAAATTGTTTCCTATGGTCGACCCCAGAAAGGACTTATGGCAGACAGTCCCCAAGGTCGAGGGAGCGGTTTCCACTTTAAACAAACGCACCACTATACCCATAGAGGATAGTTGTGCTTTCAAAGATCCTATGGATAAAAAATTAGAAGGTTTGCTTAAAAAGATGTTTGTTCAGCAGGGTTACCTTCTACAACCAATTTCATGCGTTGTCCCTGTCGCTACAGCCGCATGTTTCTGGTTCGATGAGCTGATAAAGGCGGTCGATAGTGATTCTCCTCCTTATGAGGAGATTATGGACAGAATCAATGCTCTCAAATTGGCTAATTCTTTTACCCTAGACGCCACTTTGCAATTGGCTAGGTTAGCGGCTAAGAATTCTGGGTTTGCTATTGTGGCGCGCAGAGCGCTTTGGTTGAAATCTTGGTCGGCTGATGCGTCTTCCAAGAACAAGCTACTTAACATTCCTTTCAAGGGGAAAACGCTGTTTGGCCCTGACTTGAAAGAGATTATCTCTGATATCACTGGGGGTAAGGGCCACGCCCTTCCTCAGGATCGGCCTTTCAAGGCAAAAAATAAACCTAATTTTCGTCCCTTTCGTAGAAACGGACCAGCCCAAAGTGCTACGTCCTCTAAGCAAGAGGGTAATACTTCTCAAGCCAAGCCAGCTTGGAGACCAATGCAAGGCTGGAACAAGGGAAAGCAGGCCAAGAAACCTGCCACTGCTAGGGCCAAGTTCATACGGTTTCAATCAGACAACATGACAACTGTTGCGTACATCAACCATCAGGGGGGAACAAGGAGTTCCCTAGCGATGGAAGAAGTGACCAAAATCATTCTATGGGCGGAGTCTCACTCCTGCCACCTGTCCGCTATCCACATCCCAGGAGTGGAAAATTGGGAAGCGGATTTTCTGAGTCGTCAGACATTGCATCCGGGGGAGTGGGAACTCCATCCGGAAATCTTTGCCCAAGTCACTCAGCTGTGGGGCATTCCAGACATGGATCTGATGGCCTCTCGTCAGAACTTCAAAGTTCCTTGCTACGGGTCCAGATCCAGGGATCCCAAGGCGGCTCTAGTGGATGCACTAGTAGCACCTTGGACCTTCAAACTAGCTTATGTGTTCCCGCCGTTTCCTCTCATCCCCAGGCTGGTAGCCAGGATCAATCAGGAGAGGGCGTCGGTGATCTTGATAGCTCCTGCGTGGCCACGCAGGACTTGGTATGCAGATCTGGTGAATATGTCATCGGCTCCACCTTGGAAGCTACCTTTGAGACGAGACCTTCTTGTTCAGGGTCCGTTCGAACATCCGAACCTGGTTTCACTCCAGCTGACTGCTTGGAGATTGAACGCTTGATCTTATCGAAGCGAGGGTTCTCAGATTCTGTTATCGATACTCTTGTTCAGGCCAGAAAGCCTGTAACTAGAAAGATTTACCACAAAATTTGGAAAAAATATATCTGTTGGTGTGAATCTAAAGGATTCCCTTGGGACAAGGTTAAGATTCCTAAGATTCTATCCTTCCTTCAAGAAGGATTGGAAAAAGGATTATCTGCAAGTTCCCTGAAGGGACAGATTTCTGCCTTGTCTGTGTTACTTCACAAAAAGCTGGCAGCTGTGCCAGATGTTCAAGCCTTTGTTCAGGCTCTGGTTAGAATTAAGCCTGTTTACAAACCTTTGACTCCTCCTTGGAGTCTCAATTTAGTTCTTTCAGTTCTTCAGGGGGTTCCGTTTGAACCCTTACATTCCGTTGATATTAAGTTATTATCTTGGAAAGTTTTGTTTTTAGTTGCAATTTCTTCTGCTAGAAGAGTTTCAGAATTATCTGCTCTGCAGTGTTCTCCTCCTTATCTGGTGTTCCATGCAGATAAGGTGGTTTTACGTACTAAACCTGGTTTTCTTCCAAAAGTTGTTTCTAACAAAAACATTAACCAGGAGATTATCGTACCTTCTCTGTGTCCGAAACCAGTTTCAAAGAAGGAACGTTTGTTGCACAATTTGGATGTTGTTCGCGCTCTAAAATTCTATTTAGAAGCTACAAAGGATTTTAGACAAACATCTTCCTTGTTTGTTGTTTATTCCGGTAAAAGGAGAGGTCAAAAAGCAACTTCTACCTCTCTCTCTTTTTGGATTAAAAGCATCATCAGATTGGCTTACGAGACTGCCGGACGGCAGCCTCCCGAAAGAATCACAGCTCATTCCACTAGGGCTGTGGCTTCCACATGGGCCTTCAAGAACGAGGCTTCTGTTGATCAGATATGTAGGGCAGCGACTTGGTCTTCACTGCACACTTTTACCAAATTTTACAAGTTTGATACTTTTGCTTCTTCTGAGGCTATTTTTGGGAGAAAGGTTTTGCAAACCGTGGTGCCTTCCATTTAGGTGACCTGATTTGCTCCCTCCCTTCATCCGTGTCCTAAAGCTTTGGTATTGGTTCCCACAAGTAAGGATGACGCCGTGGACCGGACACACCTATGTTGGAGAAAACAGAATTTATGTTTACCTGATAAATTACTTTCTCCAACGGTGTGTCCGGTCCACGGCCCGCCCTGGTTTTTTTAATCAGGTCTGATAATTTATTTTCTTTAACTACAGTCACCACGGTACCATATGGTTTCTCCTATGCAAATATTCCTCCTTAACGTCGGTCGAATGACTGGGGTAGGCGGAGCCTAGGAGGGATCATGTGACCAGCTTTGCTGGGCTCTTTGCCATTTCCTGTTGGGGAGGAGAATATCCCACAAGTAAGGATGACGCCGTGGACCGGACACACCGTTGGAGAAAGTAATTTATCAGGTAAACATAAATTCTGTTTTTCTTATTACTTTTGGGAATTCAGAACCTGGCCAAGAGGAGGCGTAAAAGACACCCCAGCCAAAGGCTTAAATACCTCCCCCACTTCCCTCATCCCCCAGTCATTCTTTGCCTTTAGTCACAGGAGGTTGGCAGATAAGTGTCAGAAGATTGAGGATAGTCTCTTATGGAGGGTAGTACTCTTAGAAATGGGACTGGAGTTGGAATCGTGTCAGCCTCTCAGTGAGAGCATGGATGAATGTTTGAGTCCGGAGATGCAGGGAGTGTCGTCTCTGTGCAACCATCCCGACTCTGCTACTATCTGTCACACTTGAAGGGCCGTGTTCCTGTTCCACGGTGTGGATTCTGGTAAGATCGTTTCATTTTCTTTCCATATGTGAATGTAATGTTAACGAAAGAAGTCGGTGCCCCAGTGGGACTCCTTTATCTTTAAAATGGAATCAAGGGTTAATATCTCCTGTGGGGGGTTAAAACATGGGCGGGCGGCGACTTTAATCATGTTTGTTATATGATCTGTCTGCTAATGTGTAGTGATGCTTGGGCTCATGGCTATTCGGAACATAACGGCCTTATCAGACTGCGTGGTCCTTTTGGACTGGCGCTCCTTTTTTTGTGGGCTTACACGGCGCACCTCGTGACCGGGTGAGATCAAGTAATTCCATTTCCGTACCATGACCGAGTGGCGACGGAGAGAGTCTGTTCGTTGGTTGTCTGGTTCACAGGAGGTGGTGAGTGCCCCAGCCATTGGGGTTGTAAGGTGCCGTTAGCTTTAGTTCATATTTGCATTCTCCAAGTTATGGAGCATTCTGATTTTTTTTTTAAAGATGGACATCTCCGATTCGGAGTATATACGTCTTGTGAAGAGTATGAAATGGCCCGGGTTATCCATGCCCATCAGTTATGTTCCTATTGCCGTTTTAGAGTACTCTCTTCCTCCGAATCAGGGAATGTAGAGTGCGTTGAGCCATCCGCCCCTGAGGAGTCCATGTCCCGTGAGGCGCGTGCCCCAGGACCTTCTTTTGCTACGCAAGCAGGTGTCCCTATGGCCGTTACTTCTTCTCCGGAAGGTTACAGCATGGTTACGCATGGCTATATATATGGCGCTGACGCATTCATATCTCCCAAGATAAGTATTTTTAAGATACTGTCTGTGTTTTGTTAATCGGGCTCCGTCTAGTGTGAGATCGCCAGTCTGTTCGACCTTCTGGGGAAGCAATGGACTCTGAGGCTTCAGGGGGCCCTCCCTCTGGGCTGGGGTTGTCCAATCTGGCGGGGGAACATTTTCTTCTTAAATGGAAAGAGTCCACAGCTGCATTCGTTACTTTTGGGAAATAAGAACCTGGCCACCAGGAGGCGGCAGACACCCCAGCCAAAGGTTGAAATACTCCTCCCACTCCCTTCATCCCCCAGTCATTCTTTGCATTTCGTCCCAGGAGGATGGCAGAGAAGTGTGCGAATTTTTAATTTTTGTTTTTGTCTCTTATGGAGGGTAGTACTCTTAGGCATGGGACAGGAGTTTTTAAGTAGTCCTGTCAGTCTCTGTGAGGGCTTGGATGAAAGTCCGGAGATGCAGGGAGTTTCTTTCTGCAAAACCATCCCAACTCATTTTAACAGCTCCTGAAGCAATCAGCGTTCTGTAACTTTGCTACCTGCTTTCTTCTCTCAAGTCCATGGCGGAGGCAATGCTACTATATGTCACACTTGAAGAGCCGTGTTCCTGTTCCACGGCGTAGATTCCGGTAAGATCGTTTCATTTTACTTTATTCGTCAATGTACTGTAATGTAAAGGTTTCCCGAGAGGCTACCACCTTGTGGATTTAACTATACATAAGGGTCTCTGAGTCTCTTTTAGTAACTTGGAATCGAGGGTTAATATCTCCTGAGGGGGGGTTATTGAACAGGGGGGGTTTATAATCCTGTTCTTAATGGGATTCAACCTGCTTATGTGCAATGTTTACTTGGCTCGTGGTTGGAACATTGAAGCCCTTAGAAGTGATACAGCCTTTTGGCTGGACGTGCTTGTTTGGACTGTATGGTTCACCTCGTGTTTTCCGGTGTGGCTATGTTCCCTTGTTCCATTTCCGCATTCCCGACCGCGTGGCGAAGGAAATTATTCTAGTCCGCAGGGGTCTGGTCATAGGTGGTGAGTGCCCCAGCCATTGGGGATGTCAGGTGCCGTTTTAGTTTTTTCACTACTTTAGTCCATATTTAAATATCCTCTATCCAGCTATGGAGGATTCTGATGCTGAGACTGTGTGTTAATTTCAGATTCAGTTACAGAGGATTCTAATACTGAGACTATTTTGATTTCAGATTCTGTGTCCGGTGATGAATCCGGAGTGGCCTCGTTGACTCCTTTCAACCAGTTTTGTTCTGTATGCCATTTTAGAGCGCCTGGTTCCTCGGGCTTGGGGAATCCAGGGACTGCTGAGCCATCCACCTCTGGGGGTCCTGTCCCCTGAGGCGTGTTCCCTACCAAATCATACTTCTGCACAGGCAGGTAACACAGTTTATGGTTCCTCCATGCGGGGTGGCAGCATGTTTTCGCTTCCACATAATGTTGCCGATTGTTCGTCTGCAGAGTCGAGACGTTTATTTGAGAATGTGCTTGTGCCCTATTGTCCCGGTCCTTCCACCTTGGGGAGGGCCTCTACAGTACCCCGCAGGGGTGTCTGTCCCTGAGTGCTGTGCCTTCCGTTACAGGATTGTGCGCCTTCGCATGTTGCTCAGACATGTTTTTTCAGTTATTGAATGACCATATTGTTACCAGATACGGGGATTTTCAGTCTGATACTTCAAATGGTGCACCTCATTAGACATGTGGGGATGAAGTAATCTCCTGATTGTCATTTGTTAGAGATCTTTCCCAGTTTTGTGTGATAGGGTTTCGATTGGCTGGTCCTGCCAGTAGGCATGTGTCTCTTTGCACTTTAACCTGCGGGTTGCCTTATATTTTATTTATATCCGATGGGATGTCTCTTATTTGTTTTTTGTTTTCTTCGGGAACCTTCTGGGATTGATACTTTGTTACTTCTTTGGAAGTTGTTGGACATGTTAGTCCTCTGTTAAAAATGTCTGTTTCTTTCATGTAATTAGCAAGAGTCCATGAGCTAGTGACGTATGGGATATACATTCCTACCAGGAGGGGCAAAGTTTCCCAAACCTCAAAATGCCTATAAATACACCCCTCACCACACCCACAATTCAGTTTTACAAACTTTGCCTCCTATGGAGGTGGTGAAGTAAGTTTGTGCTAGATTCTACGTTGATATGCGCTCCGCAGCAGGTTGGAGCCCGGTTTTCCTCTCAGCGTGCAGTGAATGTCAGAGGGATGTGAGGAGAGTATTGCCTATTTGAATGCAGTGATCTCCTTCTACGGGGTCTATTTCATAGGTTCTCTGTTATCGGTCGTAGAGATTCATCTCTTACCTCCCTTTTCAGATCGACGATATACTCTTATTTATATACCATTACCTCTGCTGATTTTCGTTTCAGTACTGGTTTGGCTTTTTACAAACATGTAGATGAGTGTCCTGGGGTAAGTAAATCTTATTTTTTGTGACACTCTAAGCTATGGTTGGGCACTTTATTTATAAAGTTCTAAATATATGTATTCAAACATTTATTTGTCTTGACTATTTTCAGACAGTCAGTTTCATATTTGGGATAATGCGTTTGAATCAATCATTTTTTCTTACCTTAAAAATTTGACTTTTTTTCCCTGTGGGCTGTTAGGCTCGCGGGGGCTGAAAAAGCTTCATTTTATTGCGTCATTCTTGGCACAGACTTTTTTGGCGCAAAAAATCTTTTCTGTTTCCGGCGTCATACGTGTCGCCGGAAGTTGCGTCATTTTTTGACGTCCTTTTGCGCCAAAGATGTCGGCGTTCCGGATGTGGCGTCATTTTTGGCGCCAAAAAGCATTTAGGCGCCAAACAATGTGGGCGTATTTGGCGCCAAAAAATATGGGCGTCGCTTTTGTCTCCACATTATTTCAGTCTCATTTTTTCTTTGCTTCTGGTTACTAGAAGCTTGTTTATTGGCATTTTTTCCCATTCTTGAAACTGTCATTTAAGGAATTTGATCAATTTTGCTTTATATGTTGTTTTTTCTCTTACATATTGCAAGATGTCTCACGTTGCATCTGAGTCAGAAGATACTTCAGGAAAATCGCTGTCTAGTGCTGGAACTACCAAAGCTAAGTGTATCTGCTGTAAACTTTTGGTAGCTATTCCTCCGGCTGTTGTTTGTATTAATTGTCATGACAAACTTGTTAAAGCAGATAATATTTCCTTTAGTAATGTACCATTGCCTGTTGCAGTTCCCTCAACATCTAAGGTGCAGAATGTTCCTGATAACATAAGAGATTTTGTTTCTGAATCCATCAAGAAGGCTATGTCTGTTATTTCTCCTTCTAGTAAACATAAAAAATCTTTTAAAACTTCTCTCTCTACAGATGCATTTTTAAATGAACATCATCATTCTGATTCTGATGACTCTTCTGGTTCAGAGGATTCTGTCTCAGAGATTGATGCTGATAAATCTTCATATTTATTTAAAATGGTATTTATTCGTTCTTTACTTAAAGAAGTACTAATTGCTTTAGAAATAGAGGATTCTGGTCCTCTTGATACTAATTCTAAACGTTTAGATAAGGTGTTTAAATCTCCTGTGGTTATTCCAGAAGTTTTTCCTGTTCCTAATGCTATTTCTGAAGTAATTTCCAGAGAATGGGATAAATTGGGTAATTCATTTACTCCTTCTAAACGTTTTAAGCAATTATATCCTGTGCCGTCTGACAGATTAGAATTTTGGGACAAAATCCCTAAAGTTGATGGGGCTATTTCTACCCTTGCTAAACGTACTACTATTCCTACGTCAGATGGTACTTCGTTTAAAGATCCTTTAGATAGGAAAATTGAATCCTTTCTAAGAAAAGCTTATCTGTGTTCAGGTAATCTTCTTAGACCTGCTATATCTTTGGCTGATGTTGCTGCAGCTTCAACTTTTTGGTTGGAGACTTTAGCACAACAAGTAACAGATCATGATTCTCATAATATTATTATTCTTCTTCAGCATGCTAATAATTTTATCTGTGATGCCATTTTTGATATTATCAGAGTTGATGTCAGGTTTATGTCTCTAGCTATTTTAGCTAGAAGAGCTTTATGGCTTAAAACTTGGAATGCTGATATGGCTTCTAAATCAACTCTACTTTCCATTTCTTTCCAGGGTAACAAATTATTTGGTTCTCAGTTGGATTCCATTATCTCAACTGTTACTGGTGGGAAAGGAACTTTCTTCTGTTATGTGTGATCAGTCCACGGGTCATCATTACTTCTGGGATATTATCTGCTCCCCTACAGGAAGTGCAAGAGGATTCACCCAGCAGAGTTGCTATATAGCTCCTCCCCTCTACGTCACCTCCAGTCATTCTCTTGCACCCAAAGACTAGATAGGAGGTGTGAGAGGACTATGGTGATTATACTTAGTTTTTATAACTTCAATCAAAAGTTTGTTATTTTACAATAGCACCGGAGCGTGTTATTACTTCTCTGGCAGAGTTTGAAGAAGAATCTACCAGAGTTTTTCTTATGATTTTAACCGGAGTAGTTAAGATCATATTGCTGTTTCTCGGCCATCTGAGGGAGGTAAAAGCTTCAGATCAGGGGACAGCGGGCAGTTGAATCTGCATTGAGGTATGTAGCAGTTTTTATTTTCTGAATGGAATTGATGAGAAAATCCTGCCATACCGTTATAATGACATGTATGTATACTCTACACTTCAGTATTCTGGGGATGGTATTTCACCGGAATTACTCTGTAAAAGTACATTAAACCTTTTAATAGGTATTTAATTCATGTTAAACGTTTTTGCTGGAATGTAGAATCGTTTGCATTTCTGAGGTACTGAGTGAATAAATATTTGGGCATTATTTTTCCACTTGGCAGTTTGCTTGTTTTGATTATGACAGTTTCGTTTCTCTCTCACTGCTGTGTGTGAGGGGGAGGGGCCGTTTTTTTGGCGCTCTTTGCTACGCATCAAAAATTTCCAGTCAGTTACTCCTGTATTTTCTGCATGATCCGGTTCATCTCTAACAGAACTCAGGGGTCTTCAAACTTCTTTGAAGGGAGGTAGATTCTCTCAGCAGAGCTGTGAGACTTATGTAGTGACTGTGATTTAAAACGTTGCTCTGTGATTTTATGTTTAAAATTTAATTAGTGTTACTTTACTAATGGGAACAAACCTTTGCTAACAAGTTGTGTTGTTTTTAAAGAGTGATGCTATAACTGTTTTTCAGTTCATTATTTCAACTGTCATTTAATCGTTTAGTGCTTCTTGAGGCACAGTACGTTTTTGTTAAATAAGATTGTAACCAAGTTGCAAGTTTATTGCTAGTGTGTTAAACATGTCTGATTCAGAGGAAGATACCTGTGTCATTTGTTCCAATGCCAAGGTGGAGCCCAATAGAAACTTATGTACTAACTGTATTGATGCTACTTTAAATAAAAGCCAATCTGTACAAATTGAACAAATTTCACCAAACAGCGAGGGGAGAGTTATGCCGTCTAACTCGCCTCACGTGTCAGTACCTGCGTCTCCCGCCCGGGAGGTGCGTGATATTATGGCGCCTAGTACATCTGGGCAGCCATTACAGATAACATTACAAGATATGGCTACTGTTATGACTGAAGTTTTGGCTAAGTTACCAGAACTAAGAGGCAAGCGTGATCACTCTGGGGTGAGAACAGAGTGCGCTGATAATTCTAGGGCCATGTCTGATACTGCGTCACAGCTTGCAGAGCATGAGGACGGAGAGCTTCATTCTGTAGGTGACGGTTCTGATCCAAGCAGATTGGATTCAGATATTTCAAATTTTAAATTTAAATTGGAAAACCTCCGTGTATTACTAGGGGAGGTCTTAGCGGCTCTTAACGATTGTAACACTGTTGCAATACCAGAGAAAATGTGTAGGTTGGATAAATACTTTGCGGTACCGGCGAGTACTGACGTTTTTCCTATACCTAAGAGATTAACTGAAATTGTTACTAAGGAGTGGGATAGACCCGGTGTGCCGTTCTCACCCCCTCCAATATTTAGAAAGATGTTTCCAATAGACGCCACCACACGGGACTTATGGCAAACGGTCCCTAAGGTGGAGGGAGCAGTTTCTACTTTAGCTAAGCGCACCACTATCCCGGTGGAGGATAGCTGTGCTTTTTCAGATCCTATGGATAAAAAATTAGAGGGTTACCTTAAGAAAATGTTTGTTCAACAAGGTTTTATATTGCAACCCCTTGCATGCATCGCGCCGATTACGGCTGCGGCAGCATTTTGGATTGAGTCTCTGGAAGAGAACCTTAGTTCCGCTACGCTGGACGACATTACGGACAGGCTTAGAGTCCTTAAACTAGCTAATTCATTCATTTCGGAGGCCGTAGTACATTTAACCAAACTTACGGCTAAGAATTCAGGATTCGCCATTCAGGCACGTAGGGCGCTGTGGCTAAAATCCTGGTCGGCTGATGTAACTTCTAAGTCCAAATTACTTAATATACCTTTCAAGGGGCAAACTTTATTTGGGCCCGGTTTGAAAGAAATTATCGCTGACATTACAGGAGGTAAGGGCCACGCTCTACCTCAAGACAAAGCCAAAGCTAAGGCTAGACAGTCTACTTTTCGTCCCTTTCGGAATTTCAAAGCAGGTGCAGCATCAACTTCCACTGCACCAAAACAGGAAGGAGCTGTTGCTCGTTACAGACAAGGCTGGAAACCTAACCAGTCCTGGAATAAGGGCAAGCAGGCCAGAAAACCTGCTGCTGCCCCTAAGACAGCATGAACCGAGGGCCCCCGATCCGGGACCGGATCTAGTGGGGGGCAGACTCTCTCTCTTCGCCCAGGCTTGGGCAAGAGATGTCCAGGATCCCTGGGCGCTAGAGATCATATCTCAGGGATACCTTCTAGACTTCAAATTATCTCCCCCAAGAGGGAGATTTCATCTGTCAAGGTTGTCAACAAACCAAATAAAGAAAGACGCGTTTCTACGCTGTGTACAAGATCTATTATTAATGGGAGTGATCCATCCGGTTCCGCGGTCGGAACAAGGACAAGGGTTTTACTCAAACCTGTTTGTGGTTCCCAAAAAAGAGGGAACTTTCAGGCCAATCTTGGATTTAAAGATCCTAAACAAATTCCTAAGAGTTCCATCGTTCAAAATGGAAACTATTCGGACAATCTTACCCATGATCCAAAAGGGTCAGTACATGACCACAGTGGATTTAAAGGATGCTTACCTTCACATACCGATTCACAAAGATCATTACCGGTATCTAAGGTTTGCCTTCTTAGACAGGCATTACCAGTTTGTAGCCCTTCCATTCGGATTGGCTACGGCTCCAAGAATCTTCACAAAGGTTCTGGGTGCCCTTCTAGCGGTTCTGAGACCGCGAGGAATTTCGGTAGCTCCGTACCTAGACGACATTCTGATACAAGCTTCAAGCTTTCAAACTGCCAAGTCTCATACAGAGTTAGTTCTGGCATTTCTAAGGTCGCATGGATGGAAAGTGAACGAAAAGAAGAGTTCTCTCTTGCCTCTCACAAGAGTTCCATTCTTGGGGACTCTTATAGATTCTGTAGAAATGAAGATTTATCTGACAGAAGACAGATTAACAAAGCTTCTAAATGCATGCCGTGTCCTTCATTCCATTCAACTCCCGTCAGTAGCTCAATGCATGGAGGTGATCGGCTTAATGGTAGCAGCAATGGACCTAGTACCCTTTGCACGCCTACATCTCAGACCGCTGCAATTGTGCATGCTGAGTCAGTGGAATGGGGATTACTCAGATTTGTCCCCCACTCTGAATCTGGATCAAGAGACCAGAAACTCTCTTCTATGGTGGCTTTCTCGGCCACATCTGTCCAGGGGGATGCCGTTCAGCAGGCCGGACTGGACAATTGTAACAACAGACGCCAGCCTTCTAGGTTGGGGCGCTGTCTGGAATTCTCTGAAGGCTCAGGGACAATGGAGTCAGGAGGAAAGTCTCCTGCCAATAAACATTCTGGAATTGAGAGCAGTTCTCAATGCCCTTCTAGCTTGGCCCCAGTTAAAGACTCGGGGGTTCATCAGGTTTCAGTCGGACAACATCACGACTGTAGCTTACATCAACCATCAGGGAGGGACAAGAAGCTCCCTAGCAATGATAGAAGTATCAAAGATAATTCGCTGGGCAGAGTCTCACTCTTGCCACCTGTCAGCAATCCACATCCCGGGAGTGGAGAACTGGGAGGCGGATTTCTTGAGTCGCCAGACTCTTCATCCGGGGGAGTGGGAACTTCATCCGGAGGTCTTTGCCCAAATACTTCGACATTGGGGCAAACCAGAGATAGATCTCATGGCGTCTCGCCAGAACGCCAAACTTCCTCGCTACGGATCCAGATCCAGGGATCCGGGAGCGGTTCTGATAGATGCTTTGACAGCACCTTGGAACTTCAGGATGGCTTATGTGTTTCCACCCTTCCCGCTGCTTCCTCGATTGATTGCCAAAATCAAACAGGAGAGAGCATCAGTGATTCTAATAGCGCCTGCATGGCCGCGCAGGACTTGGTATGCAGATCTAGTGGACATGTCATCCTGTCCGCCTTGGTCTCTACCTCTAAGACAGGACCTTCTGATTCAGGGTCCATTCAAACATCAAAGTCTAACTTCTCTGAAGTGGTTTTTCTGAGTCGGTTATTGATACCCTGATACAGGCTAGGAAGCCTGTTACCAGAAAGATTTACCATAAAATATGGCGTAAATACCTATACTGGTGTGAATCCAAAGATTACTCCTGGAGTAAGGTTAGGATTCCTAGGATATTGTCTTTTCTACAAGAAGGTTTAGAAAAGGGTTTATCGGCTAGCTCATTAAAGGGACAGATCTCAGCTCTGTCCATCTTGTTACACAGGCGTCTGTCAGAAAATTCAGACATCCAGGCCTTTTGTCAGGCTTTAGCTAGGATCAAGCCTGTGTTTAAAACTGTTGCTCCGCCATGGAGTTTAAACTTAGTTCTTAACGTTTTACAGGGTGTTCCGTTTGAACCCCTTCATTCCATTGATATAAAATTGTTATCTTGGAAAGTTCTATTTTTAATGGCTATTTCCTCGGCTCGAAGAGTCTCTGAGTTATCAGCCCTACATTGTGATTCTCCTTATCTGATCTTTCACTCAGACAAGGTAGTTCTGCGTACTAAACCTGGGTTCTTACCTAAGGTTGTCTCTAACAGGAATATCAATCAAGAGATTGTTGTTCCATCCTTGTGTCCAAATCCTTCTTCAAAGAAGGAACGTCTTCTACACAATCTAGATGTAGTTCGTGCCCTCAAGTTCTACTTGCAGGCAACTAAAGATTTTCGCCAAACTTCTTCCCTGTTTGTCGTTTATTCTGGACAGAGGAGAGGTCAAAAAGCTTCTGCTACCTCTCTCTCTTTTTGGCTTCGTAGCATAATACGTTTAGCCTATGAGACTGCTGGACAGCAGCCTCCTGAAAGAATTACAGCTCATTCCACTAGAGCTGTGGCTTCCACTTGGGCCTTTAAGAATGAGGCCTCTGTTGAACAGATTTGCAAGGCTGCAACTTGGTCTTCGCTTCATACTTTTTCCAAATTTTACAAATTTGACACTTTTGCTTCTTCGGAGGCTATTTTTGGGAGAAAGGTTCTTCAGGCAGTGGTTCCTTCTGTATAAAGAGCCTGCCTATCCCTCCCGTCATCCGTGTACTTTTGCTTTGGTATTGGTATCCCAGAAGTAATGATGACCCGTGGACTGATCACACATAACAGAAGAAAACATAATTTATGCTTACCTGATAAATTCCTTTCTTCTGTTGTGTGATCAGTCCACGGCCCGCCCTGTTTTTTTAAGGCAGGTAAATATTTTTTAAATTATAATTCAGTCACCACTACACCCTTGGCTTCTCCTTTCTCGTTGGTCTTTGGTCGAATGACTGGAGGTGACGTAGAGGGGAGGAGCTATATAGCAACTCTGCTGGGTGAATCCTCTTGCACTTCCTGTAGGGGAGCAGATAATATCCCAGAAGTAATGATGACCCGTGGACTGATCACACAACAGAAGAAAGGAATTTATCAGGTAAGCATAAATTATGTTTTTTTACCACAGGATAAAATATCTAAGGGTAAAAACAGGGCTAATAATCGTTTTCGTTCCTTTCGTTTCAACAAAGAACAAAAGCCTGATCCTTCATCCTCAGGAGCAGTTTCAGTTTGGAAACCATCTCCAGTCTGGAATAAATCCAAGCCTTCTAGAAAGGCAAAGCCTGCTTCTAAGTCCACATGAAGGTGCGGCCCTCATTCCAGCTCAGCTGGTAGGGGGCAGGTTACGTTTTTTCAAAGAAATTTGGATCAATTCTGTTCACAATCTTTGGATTCAGAACATTGTTTCAGAAGGGTACAGAATTGGTTTCAAGATGAGACCTCCTGCAAAGAGATTTTTTCTTTCCCGTGTCCCAGTAAATCCAGTGAAAGCTCAAGCATTTCTGAATTGTGTTTCAGATCTAGAGTTGGCTGGAGTAATTATGCCAGTTCCAGTTCTGGAACAGGGGATGGGGTTTTATTCAAATCTCTTCATTGTACCAAAGAAGGAGAATTCCTTCAGACCAGTTCTGGATCTAAAAATATTGAATCGTTATGTAAGGATACCAACGTTCAAAATGGTAACTGTAAGGACTATCTTGCCTTTTGTTCAGCAAGGGCATTATATGTCCACAATAGATTTACAGGATGCTTATCTGCATATTCCGATTCATCCAGATCATTATCAGTTCCTGAGATTCTCTTTTCTGGACAAGCATTACCAGTTTGTGGCTCTGCCGTTTGGCCTAGCTACAGCTCCAAGAATTTTTACAAAGGTTCTCGGTGCCCTTCTGTCTGTAATCAGAGAACAGGGTATTGTGGTATTTCCTTATTTGGACGATATCTTGGTACTTGCTCAGTCTTTACATTTAGCAGAATCTCATACGAATCGACTTGTGTTGTTTCTTCAAGATCATGGTTGGAGGATCAATTTACCAAAAAGTTCATTGATTCCTCAGACAAGAGTAACTTTTCTGGGTTTCCAGATAGATTCAGTGTCCATGACTCTGTCTTTAACAGACAAGAGACGTCTAAAATTGATTTCAGCTTGTCGAAACCTTCAGTCACAATCATTCCCTTCGGTAGCTTTATGCATGGAAATTCTAGGTCTTATGACTGCTGCATCGGACGCGATCCCCTTTGCTCGTTTTCACATGCGACCTCTTCAGCTCTGTATGCTGAATCAATGGTGCAGGGATTACACAAAGATATCTCAATTAATTTCTTTAAAACCGATTGTACGACACTCTCTAACGTGGTGGACAGATCACCATCGTTTAATTCAGGGGGCTTCTTTTTTGCTTCCGACCTGGACTGTAATTTCAACAGATGCAAGTCTCACAGGTTGGGGAGCTGTGTGGGGATCTCTGACGGCACAAGGAGTTTGGGAATCTCAGGAGGTGAGATTACCGATCAATATTTTGGAACTCCGTGCAACTTTCAGAACTCTTAAGTCTTGGCCTCTTCTGAAGAGAGAATCGTTCATTTGTTTTCAGACAGACAATGTCACAACTGTGGTATACATCAATCATCAAGGAGGGACTCACAGTCCTCTGGCTATGAAAGAAGTATCTCAAATTCTGGTTTGGGCGGAATTCAGCTCCTGTCTAAACTCTGCGGTTTATATCCCAGGTATAGACAATTGGGAAGCGGATTATCTCAGTCGCCAAACGTTGCATCCGGGCGAATGGTCTCTTCACCCAGAGGTATTTCTTGAGATTGTTCAAATATGGGAGCTTCCAGAAATAGATCTGATGGCGTCTCATCTAAACAAGAAACTTCCCAGGTATCTGTCCAGATCCCGGGATCCTCAGGCGGAAGCAGTGGATGCATTATCACTTCCTTGGAAGTATCATCCTGCTTATATCTTTCCGCCTCTAGTTCTTCTTCCAAGAGTAATCTCCAAGATTCTGAAGGAATGCTCGTTTGTTCTGCTGGTAGCTCCGGCATGGCCTCACAGGTTTTGGTATGCGGATCTTGTCCGGATGGCCTCTTGCCATCCGTGGACTCTTCCGCTACGACCAGACCTTCTGTCGCAAGGTCCTTTTTTCCATCAGGATCTCAAATCCTTAAATTTAAAGGTATGGAGATTGAACGCTTGATTCTTAGTCAAAGAGGTTTCTCTGACTCTGTGATTAATACTATGTTACAGGCTTGTAAATCTGTATCCAGAGAGATATATTATAGAGTCTGGAAGACTTATATTTCTTGGTGTCTTTCTCATCATTTTTCTTGGCATTCTTTTAGAATTCCAAGAATTTTACAGTTTCTTCAGGATGGTTTAGATAAAGGTTTGTCCGCAAGTTCCTTGAAAGGACAAATCTCTGCTCTTTCTGTTCTTTTTCACAGATTGCTAATCTTCCTGATATTCATTGTTTTGTACAAGCTTTGGTTCGTATAAAACCTGTCATTAAGTCAATTTCTCCTCCTTGGAGTTTGAATTTGGTTCTAGGGGCTCTTCAAGCTCCTCCGTTTGAACCTATGCATTCATTGGACATTAAATTACTTTCTTGGAAAGTTTTGTTCCTTTTGGCAATCTCTTCTGCCAGAAGAGTTTCTGAATTATCTGCTCTTTCTTGTGAGTCTCCTTTTCTGATTTTTCATCAGGATAAGGCAGTGTTGTGAACTTCTTTTGAATTTTTACCTAAAGTTGTGAATTCCAACAACATTAGTAGAGAAATTGTGGTTCCTTCATTATGTCCTAATCCTAAGAATTCTAAGGAGAAATCGTTACATTCTTTGGATGTTGTTAGAGCTTTGAAATATTATGTTGAAGCTACTAAGTCTTTCCGAAAGACTTCTAGTTTATTTGTTATCTTTTCCGGTTCTAGAAAAGGCCAGAAAGCTTCTGCCATTTCTTTGGCATCTTGGTTGAAATCTTTAATTCATCTTGCCTATGTTGAGTCGGGTAAAACTCCGCCTCAAAGGATTACAGCTCATTCTACTAGGTCAGTTTCTACTTCCTGGGCGTTCAGGAATGAAGCTTCGATTGATCAGATTTGCAAAGCAGCAACTTGGTCCTCTTTGCATACTTTTACTAAATTCTACCATTTTGATGTATTTTCTTCTTCTGAAGCAGTTTTTGGTAGAAAAGTACTTCAGGCAGCGGTTTCAGTTTGAATCTTCTGCTTATGTTTTTCATTAAACTTTATTTTGGGTGTGGATTATTTTCAGCAGGAATTGGCTGTCTTTATTTTATCCCTCCCTCTCTAGTGACTCTTGCGTGGAAAGATCCACATCTTGGGTAATCATTATCCCATACGTCACTAGCTCATGGACTCTTGCTAATTACATGAAAGAAAACATAATTTATGTAAGAACTTACCTGATAAATTCATTTCTTTCATATTAGCAAGAGTCCATGAGGCCCACCCTTTTTTTGTGGTGGTTATGATTTTTGTATAAAGCACAATTATTCCAATTCCTTATTTTATATGCTTGCGCACTTTTTTATCACCCCACTTCTTGGCTATTCGTTAAACTGAATTGTGGGTGTGGTGAGGGGTGTATTTATAGGCATTTTGAGGTTTGGGAAACTTTGCCCCTCCTGGTAGGAATGTATATCCCATACGTCACTAGCTCATGGACTCTTGCTAATATGAAAGAAATGAATTTATCAGGTAAGTTCTTACATAAATTATGTTTTTCTGTTGGTTTTTTTCCCCTACGAGGGAAAATGTACGCAGCTTTCCGGTTGGGACCCTAGGTGCAGGCTGGTCCTGTCAAGTTCATTCGGTTTTGCGGCTGTTCGGACAGGTGGCACTGTTCTGCTCGGCTGGTTCGGTAGAAGCGCCGAGTGCTCAAGTTATCATTGTTTTTCATGTTCAACTAAGCATCCGAGAGGACCTGTGGGTCCGTGAGGTAGGAAGGATTGTTTCAGTCCTTATAGCCTTCAGTCATAGATGATCGGGCAGGGGAGTTTTTCCGCTGCGTCACTCTGACATCTGATTTCCTCATATCTTAGAGTTTCCTCCCCCATGTGGTGGAGGGCTTAATGCCCGTTACCGCTATTGAGCGGTTTGGCCTTCATTTTTTAGGCCTCTGGATGTGTCCTTTTGGGCTTGATCAGCCGTCAGACTTTACATCCGGGAGAGTAGTCCCTCCATCCAGATGTGTTTTCTCAGATTGTTCAGATATGGGGTCTTCCAGATATAGATCTGATGGCCTCTCATCTAAACAAGAGACTTCCCAGATGCCGGTCCAGGGATTTTCAGGTGGAAGCAGTGGGTGCGCTGACACTTCCTTAGTGTTATCAACCTGCTTATATTTTCCCGCCTCTAGTTCTTCTTCCAAGAGCGATCTCCAAAACCATCATGGAACAATCGTTTGGTTTGCTGGTGGCTCCAGCATGGCCTCACAGGTTTTGGTATGTGGCTCTTGTTTGGATGGATGTCCAGTTGCCAACCTTGGCCACTTCCGTTAAGGCCGGACCTACTGTTTCAAGGTCCGTTTTTCCATCAGGATCTCAAATCATTAAATTTGAAGGTATGGAAATTGATCGCTTAGTGCTAAGTCATAGAGATTTCTCTGACTCAGGGATTAATACTATGTTACAAGCTCGTTAATCTGTCTCTAGAAAGATTCATTATCGAATTTGGAAGACTTGCATTTCATGGTGTTCTTCTCATAAATTTTCTTGGCATTCTTTTAGAATTCCTAGATTTTTACAGTTTCTTCAGGATGGTTTGGATAAGGGGTTGTCTGCAAGTTCCTTGAAGGGACAAATCTCTGCTCTTTCTGTTTTATTTCACAGAAAGATTGCTAAATTTCCTGATATTCACTGTTTTGAACAGGCTTTAGTTCGTATTAAGCCTGTCATTAAATCAATCTCTCCTCCTTGGAGTCATAATTTGGTTTTGAGGGCTTTACAGGCTTCTCCATTTGAGCCTATGCATTTTTTGGACATTAAACTACTTTCTTGGAAAGTGTTGTTCCTTTTGGCCATTTCTTCTGCTAAAAGAGTTTCTGAGCTATCTGCTCTTTTTTGTGAATCTCCTTTTCTGATTTTTTCATCAGGGTAAGGCGGTTTTGCGGACTTCATTTAAATTTTTACCTAAGGTTGTCAATTCTAACAACATTAGTAGAGAAATTTGTTGTCCCTTCCTTGTGTCCTAATCCTAAGAATTCTTTGGAAAAATCCTTACATTCTTTGGATGTGGTGAGAGCTTTGAAATATTATGTTGAAGCTACTAAAGATTTTAGGTCTATTTATTATATTTTCTGGTCCTAGGAAAGGTCAGAAGGCTTCTGCTATTTCCTTGGCTTCTTGGTTAAAGCTTTTGATTCATCAAGCTTATTGGAGTCGGATCAGGCCCCGCCTCTGAGAATTACAGCTCATTCTACTAAATCAGTCTCCACTTCGTGGGCTTTTAAGAATGAAGCTTCAGTTGATCAAATTTGCAAAGCGGCAACTTGGTCTTCTTTACATTCATTTACTAAATTCTACTGTTTTGATTCTTCTGCTGATGTTTTAAGTTTTTCTTGTCATTTAAAGAATAAACTTTTATATTTTGGGTTGTGGATTATTTTTTCAGCGGAAAATGGCTGTTTATTTTTTCCCTCCCTCTCTAGTGACTCTTGCGTGGAGTTCCACATCTTGGGTATTGATATCCCATGCGTCACTAGCTCATGGACTCTTGCCAATTACATGAAAGAAAACATAATTTATGTAAGAATTTACCTGATAAATTAATTTCTTTCATATTGGCAAGAGTTCATGAGGCCCACCCCTTTTTATGGTGGTTATGATTTTTTTTGTATAAAGCACAATTATTTCCAAATTCCTTTGATGCTTTTTACTCCTTTCTTTATCACCCCAGTACTTGGCTATTTGTTAAACTGAATTGCGGGTGTGGTGAGGGGTGTATTTATAGGCATTTTGAGGTTTGGGAAACTTTGCCCCTCCTGGTAGGATTGTATATCCCATATGTCACTAGCTCATGGACTCTTGCCAATATGAAAGAAATTAATTTATCAAGTAAATTCTTGCATAAATTATGTTTTTTAGTGATGGTAAATCCTAGAGTCTTTGAAATGCTAGGCTTTACTATTACTTTAATGCAGATTTATTTTCACTTTAGTTGACATTGTCTAATCAAAAACATTGCTGTTCTTTCAGCAAAAATTAAAATCTCTACCAGAACATCAGGATCCTGGGAAGATTAAGAAGGTCAAATTAAAGCCCACTGCAAAAAAATGAACAATATTGTTTAAAAAAATAAATAATAATTCAATGTTTTGGCACATTTCATGTTTTGTCTGGAAAGCACTTTTATCTGAAGACAGGATAAAGCAATGCCGGTGTTCTCTTCCCTCCTTAGAGGCTGCCCTGCATGAATCCCTGTATAGTCTAAAACCAGCTAATGCACCCAAGCTTTGATGTAGTACAATGTGTTGCATTCGCCAGAAACAAAAATAAAATTATACAGAAGACATAAAGATTTATTGGACTTTTTTTTTTTTTAAAAAAAAAATTTAATGATTCAAAAATCTACTTTTTTTTTTTAATAGAGGTGCCCCCCCCCCAGTATACTTCAATGCTCACCTAATAAATGCTTTCACTGTTTTAGTAAAATGCCTATGCTTCATGTGTTTTGTGAACTAGTTTGCAAACGCCACTTCTTCTTAGTCTGCAGTGGCTTTTATGACTGACATGGTGAGCGCCACTGCTGGTTCTCTAAACTGTTTGAGGGTACACACAGGTTTTACAGCATAGGACTGTTTCAGCAGCATAACATTTCCTAGTAGCATTTTTGCATAAATTGTGCATTTCAGTTTTGGCCATTTGTCACTTTAAGTGCAATCCTTTACATTTTTTCCATGTTCCGGTTATCAATAATATAATCACTTATGAAGTGTATGTGAGCATGCATGAAACACATCAGTTATTTTGAGTGCTACCAAGTTGACACAGCCATGTACACTTGTTGCTTATTAAACCACACTTCTATCTTTATCTAGGCATTGAGCTTTATTCTTTTTGCATAATTTTGCCTGTTTCAATTATCTGTTTAACTTCAATATGTGTTCCATACATCGACTAATGATTTTCTATTTTTAACCTTGTACTTTCTAAAGTTACTCATGTCTGACATTCATATTTTAGAAATTGGCGCTTCTACAGGTTGCAAGTGGAAGGAAACTAATCAACATCCTACCAGAGCCTCTGGTAGACTCTCCAGATTCTCCCTTCGATTTTATTCCTCCAAAGGTATTGAAGACATCCACAGCCCTAACGTGCCAAAAAAATGTAGGGAGAGTTATCTTACCAATTGCCCCTTTTATTTCTAGCCAAAATCTTCACGACGCCTGACCACAAAAACTGCTGCTGTGGTCCTGGAAGATTTGCTCTCTGAGTCTGAGGATTCTGATCCTGATACAACCGATAAAATTTGGTTGCCAGGAAAAAATACGAAACAAACAAAAAGGTCGCCAAATGGGGTAAGTAGAAATGACACAGATTTTTATATAACCTGAGTTTCATATTTTAATCAATATGTTATATACCAAGCTCTGGTTTGGTTAATGGGACATTCTAGTGCAAACAATGTGCTCTGTTTAAAGCATACAATGGGATTAAATACAGTTGGTGCTGCTGGGCCCCTGACCACAGCCAGCAATTGGTGGGGTCATGTGACTTCTGAATTGGCTTACTTTCGGTTTTCTACTCAGGACCTGAGCTTGGTCGCTTCCTTTTGCAGGGGTTAAAGGGACATGAAACCCAAACGTTTTCTTTGATGATTGAGAAGCATGTAATTTTAAACAGCTTTACATTTAACTTCTATTATCACATTTGTTTCATTCTTTTTGTGTCCTTTGAAGGAGCAGCAATGCACTTCTAGGAGCTAGCTGAACATATTTGGTGAACTTAAGTGAGAGGCATATACGTGCAGCAATCAATCAGCAGCTAGCTCCCAGTAGTGCATTGCTGCTCCTGAGCCTACCTAGGTATGCTTTTAAACTAAGGATACCAAGAACACAAAGCAAATTAGATAACAAGTAATTTGGAAAGTTGTTTAAAATTGTATGCTCTATCAGAATCGCAATGAAAACGTTTAGAGTTTCATATCCCTTTAATTACAGTGCAAAAATGGCATGCTTTAATTTGTTGTAGCATTGATAGAAAAATTCCGCCTACTATGCATTTTGCACTAGAATGTCACTTTAAGGTTGCTGAGACCTTATTCTGACATCTCTTCTCTTCGCCATCCCTAGTGTTCATGTAAAGGACGTTGTGGGAACAAAATGTGCCGCTGCAGGAAAGGAAAGCAGAACTGCTCTGATGACTGTTTATGTGACTCTTCTAAGTGCCGCAACAGAGAGAACATGGTGAGTGTTCCTTTAAGGGACAGGAAAACTGAACATTTTCTTTGATTCGGATAGAATATACAATTTAAACAACTTTCCAATTTACTTCTTTTGTCAAATTTGCTTTATTCTCTTCTCTCTAACCTTTGCTGAAGGAGCAGCATTGCACTACCTTGCAGCGTGATGAATACATCTAGTTAGCTAATCACAAGAGACAAATGTGTGCATGCACCAATCAACAGTTAGCTCCCACTAGTGTGAGATGTACAAAATCTTTCAGCAAGGGATACCAAGAGAACAAAGCACTTCTGAAAAAGTGAATTTAAAAGTCTAAAAATGACATACTCTATCTATATCATGCAAGATTAATTTTGACTTTCCTATCCCTTTTTAAGATTTCTGGATACTGCTTAAAGGAATGACAATGTTGAATACGTGCAATAAGCACACCTAAAAAGATTAAAATGGCGTTCTAGTTTAAAAATACATGCTCTAAACCTTTTCCCTTTCGTAGCATGTGCTTAAAGAGTTGGTAAACATTTTTTTTTATTTAATATACTATTTTCTGCAGTCTTCCAGTAGACTAACATATATAATCAGAGACTAAACTATATTGAAAAATAACCTTGTGTCTGGAGATGAGGCCACTGATATTGTGTTAACAAAATCTCCAGTGTTTGGATTCAGCAGAAAAGATCACAAACTAGAAGTTAGGGAGAGATGTTACAAGGTTAGGCTTGTTATGCCTGATATGTGCTCTTTCAGTTTTCCTGACAGGAAAATCCAATGTTTTCAGCAGACAGCATCAAAATGAGTATATTGCATAGTTTATTACTGTGCATTTTATATTACAATATTACCCCTAAAAAGGAATATACTACCCACAAATCATATTTCAATCCTACTGCAGATTTGGGATAAAGCCATCAAGGCGCAGCAGCTGTAGCCTTGTCTGAAGAGTCACAGGTGTTTTCTTTGATGTGACGGTTTAACCCTCACAATGAAAGAATGGTTTGTTTAAAAATTCCATTTCACTAGAATTTTTTTTAACTAGTTAAAGGGACACTGAACTTAAAAAAATGTCTTTCGCGATTCAGATAGAGCATGGAATTTTAAGCAACTTTCTAATTTACTCTTCTTCATTCTCTTGGTATCTCTATTTGAAAAGCAAGAATGTAAGTTTAGATGCCGGCCCAAAAATTTCTGGCTAGTTAGCTTAGATGCCTTCTTTTTCAAATAAAGATAGCAAGAGAATGAAGAAAATTGATAATAGGAGTAAATTAAAAAGTTATTTGAATGCGATATCTGAATCACAAAAGAAAAAATGTGGGTTCAGTGTCCCTTAAATGTTGTTAAATTTGCTTGGAGCCAAGTAAATTACTATATTAAACTTCTTTCTTTTACAAAGATATGACGAGTCCACGGATTTCATTCTTACTTGTGGGATATTAACCTCCTGCTAACAGGAAGTGGCAAAGAGCTCCACAGCAGACCTGTATATATAGCCCCTCCCCTTCCCCTCCACCCTTAGTCATTCTCTTTGCCTGTGTTATACTAGGAAGACATGGTAAAGTGAGGTGTTAGTTTTAGTTTCTTCAATGAAGAAGTTTTTTATTTTAAATGGTACCGGTGCGTACTATTTTCCTCAGGGGGATATGGAAGAAGATTTCTGCCCTGAGGTTTGATGATCTTGGCATTTGTAACTAAGATCCACGCTGGTTCCCACAAGACTTCTGTAGGTAACCATGAGACATCTTCAGTGTGGAGACCAGTTTCATTCTACAAGCAGCATTAAGGTATGTGCAGCCTTTTTTTCTGAGGAGACTGGGTGTATCAGAACTGGCAGGCATTATTTCCCTGTATGGGAATGGGGTAAGCAGTAAAACCTATTTTAATAAGAGGGGTGTTACTGGAGTCCCTATTTTATATTTATCATTAGTTGATATTTGGGCATTATGTGACATGGGAGACGATATAAAAAAATCTTCTATGTTTTTTATTTTTGGCACTTAAAACTTATTGGTTTTATGCTTGTGGGTTATATTGTGTGTGTATTTTTACTTTAGTGCAAAACTGCATTTCCATGCGTTGTTGTTTGGGCCTACTCCAACTTTTGACCTTATGGGGCGGAGCCTATTTTGGCGCAATTTCTTCAGGCTTAGCAGCAGCAAACAATAACTCGGTGGCTCCTGGACTATATAGCTGGTCTGAAGGGTTGGAAACTTGATTCAAAGTACCTTGGGGGCAGGTAGGCGCCACAGCAGAGCTGTGGCGAGGTGCAGAGTGTATTTTTATCTTTTGACTACATGTTGATATAAGTACTTCTAAAGCCTTATTTCTGCCCTTGCTTCTGGGTGCAGTAATCTTTGGCTTAACCAACGATATTAAGTTAAATTTGGGAATAATTTAAAGTTTTTTGTGCATTTTTGAAAAATTGTTCACTTTTTCTTTTTCTTAAAGGCACAGTACACGTTTTTTCTAATGTTTATTTTATGCTATAAATAAGTGTTTAAACATCTTTTGTGGTATTACTAGTCTGTTCAAAATGTCTGACATTGAGGTTTCTCATTGTTCTGTGTGTTCAAAAGCTATTGTGCAACCCCCTCTAACATTGTGTAACTTTTGTACTGAAAGGGCTTTACAGTGTAAAAAGCATATTTTATATAAAGTAAGTGTGCCTAGGGATGATTCTCAGTCTGAAGAGAATCAGGATATGCCATCCAATTCTCCCCAAGTGTCACAACCTTTTAGCCCACACAAGCGACGCCTAGTACTTCTAGTGCGTCTAATTCCTTTACTCTGCAGGAGATGGCTGCAGTTATGTCAACTACCCTTACAGAGGTATTGTCTAAATTACCAGTGTTGCAGGGTAAACGCAGTAGGTCAAGTATTAATGTAAATACTGAATCCTCTGATGCTCTATTAGCTATTTCCGATGTTCCCTCACAGTGCTCTAAGTTGGGGATCAGGGAATTACTGTCTGAGGGTGAAATTTCTGATTCAGGGAATGTTTTGCCTCAGACAGATTCGGATGCTATGTCATTTAAATTTAAGCTTGAACACCTCCGCCTGTTGCTTAGGGAGGTTTTAGCGACTCTGAATGATTGTGATCCTATTGTGATTCCTCCAGAGAAATTGTGTAAAATGGATAAATATTTGGAAGTTCCTACTTACACAGATATTTTTTTTTCCGGTTCCTAAGAGAATTTCGGAAATTATTAGTAAGGAATGGGATAGACCAGGTATACCGTTTTCTCCCTCTCCTAATTTTAAGAAAATGTTTCCTATATCAGATACCATTCGGGACTCATGGCAAACTGTCCCTAAGGTAGAGGGAGCTATATCTTCCCTAGCTAAGCGTACTACTATACCCTTTGAGGATAGTTGTGCTTTCAAGGATCCTATGGATAAGATATTAGAGGGTCTACTAAAGAAATTATTTGTTAATCAGGGATTTCTTTTACAACATACGGCTTGCATTGTTCCAGTTACTACTGCAGCAGCTTTTTGGTTTGAGGCTCTAGAAGAGTCTCTTAAGGTTGAGACTCCATTAGATGACATTCTAGATAGAATTAAGGCTCTTAAGCTAGCCAATTCTTTCATTACTGATGCCGCTTTTCAAATTGCTAAATTAGCGGCAAAAAATGCTGGATTTGCTATTTTAGCATGTAGAGCATTGTGGCTCAAATCTTGGTCTGCTGATGTGTCATCAAAACATAAGCTTTTAGCTATTCCCTTTAAAGGTAAGACCCTTTTTGGGCCAGAATTGAAGGAGATAATTTCTGATATTACAGGTGGTAAGGGCCATGCCGTACCTCAGGATAGGTCGGTTAAAATGAGGGGTAAACAGAATAATTTTCGTTCCTTTCAGAACTTTAAAGGAGGACCCCCCGCTTCTTCTTCCACCAAGCAGCATGAAGGGGTGGCCCCCGATCCGGGACCAGATCTAGTAGGGGGCAGACTTTCTTTCTTTGCTCAGGCTTGGGCAAGAGATGTTAAGGATTCCTGGGCACTAGAAATAGTGACCCACGTTATCAATTGGAATTCAAGGATTTTCTCCCAAGAGGGAGATTTCATCTTTCAAAATTATCTGCAAACCAGATAAAGAGAGAGGCGTTCTTACGCTGTGTAAAAGACTTTTTTACTATGGGAGTTATCTGTCCTGTTCCAAAATTGGGACAGGGGTTTTACGCAAACCTATTTGTGGTCCCCAAAAAAGAGGGAACGTTCAGACACATATTTCTAAGAGTTCCATCATTCAAGATGGAGACAATTCGAACGATTTTGCCAATGATCCAGAAGGGTCAATATGACTACCGTGGATTTGAAGGATGCTTACTTACCTTCATATTCCAATCTACAAAGATCATCATCGGTTTCTAAGGTTTGCCTTCTTGGACAAACATTATCAGTTTGTGGCTCTTCCTTTCGGGTTGGCCACAGCACCCAGAATCTTCACAAAGGTTCTAGGGTCTCTTTTGGCTGTTCTCAGACCGCAAGGGTTTGCGGTGGCGCCTTATCTGGACGATATTCTGATTCAGGCGTCATCATATCATCTAACAAAATCTCACACAGACGCAGTGTTGTCTTTTCTGAGAACTCACGGCTGGAAGGTGAACATAGAGAAGAGTTCACTTGTTCCACAGACAAGGATTCCTTTCTTGGGAACTCTGATAGACTCGGTAGCCATGAAAGTATTTCTGATGGAGGTCAGAAAATCAAAGATTTTGAATACTTGCCGAGCACTTCTGTCCATTCCTCGGCCATCAGTTTCTCAGTGTATGGAGGTAATCGGATTAATGGTAGCGGCAATGGACATCGTTCCGTTTGCTCGCTTTCATCTCAGACAAAAGCAACTGTGCATGCTCGGTCAGTGGAATAGGGATTATGTGGATTTAGCTCCAAAGATAATTCTGGATTAAGAGACCAGAAACTCTCTTCTTTGGTGGTTGTCGCCAGATCATCTGTCCCAGGGGACTTGTTTCCGCAGACCTTCGTGGGTGATAGTGACAACAGATGCCAGCCTTCTGGGCTGGGGTGCAGTTTGGAACTCCCTGAAGGCTCAGGGTGTTAGGAAGTAGAGACTCCACCTGAGTCCAATCAATATTCTGGAACTAAGAGCAATATTTAATGTGCTTCAGACGTGGTTCAGATTCCAGTCAGACAACATAACGACTGTGGCATTTGTCAATCATCAGGGGGGAACAAGGAGTTCCTTAGCGATGATAGAAGTATCCAAGGTAATCTGTTGGGCAGAGGCCCACTCTTGTCATCTGTCAGCGATCTACATCCCAGGGGTAGAGAACTGGGAAGCAGATTTTCTAAGTCGACAGACTTTTCATCCGGGGGAGTGGGAACTTCACCCGGAGGTATTTGCCTCATTGATTCTCAGATGGGGCAGACCGGAATTGGATTTGATGGCATCTCGTCAGAATGCCAAGCTTCCAAGATATGGATCCCGGGCCAAGGGATCCTCAGGACGAACTGATAGATGCCTTGGCAGTACCTTGGTTGTTCAGCCTAGCTTATGTGTTTCTTCTCCTCCGACGCGTGATTGTTCGAATCAAACAGGAGAGAGCTTCAGTGATCCTGATAGAGCCTGCGTGGCCACGCAGGACTTGGTATGCGGATCTAGTGGACATGTCCTCTCTGCCACCGTGGAAACTTCCGTTGAGACAGGACCTTCTCATTCAAGGTCCTTTCCAACATCCAAATCTAATTTCTCTGCAACTGACTGCGTGGAGATTGAACGCTTGATTTTATCGAAGCGAGGAGTCTCTGATTCAGCTATCAATATTTTGATACAGGCTAGAAAGTTCCTTAAAGGGACAAATTTCAGCTTTGTCAATTCTGTTTCACAAACGTTTAGCAAATGTATCAGATGTTCAGTCTTTTTGTCAGGCTCTATCTAGAATTAAGCCTGTATTTAGACCTATTACTCCTCCCTGGAGTTTGAATTTAGTTCTTCGAGTTCTGCAAGGGGTTCCGTTTGAACCTATGCATTCCATAGATCTTAAACTATTATCTTGGAAAGTTCTGTTTTTGTTTGCTATTTCTTCTGTTCGAAGAGTTTCTGAACTTTCAGCATTAGTGTGATTCTCCTTATCTTATTTTCCATGCAGATAAGGTAGTGTTGCGTACCAAACCGGGTTTTCTTCCTAAGGTTGTTTCAAATAACAATATTAATCAGGAAATTGTTGTTCCTTCCTTGTGTCCTAATCCTTCTAAGGAGCAGCGTCTGTTACATAACTTGGACGTGGTCCATGCTTTGAAGTTTTACTTACAAGCAATTAAGGATTTCCGTCAATCATCTTCATTATTCATTGTTTATTCTGGAAAGCGTAGGGGTCAGAAAGCTACGGCTACCTCCCTTTCTTTTTGGCTGAGAAGTATCATCCGTCTGGCATACGAGACTGATGGACAGCAGCCTCCTGAAAGAATTACGGCTCATTCTACTAGGGCTGTGGCTTCCACAGCCCTATGCATTCCACTTCGATGCATCTGTGGAACAGATTTGTAAGGCTGCGACTTGGTCGTCCCTTCACACTTTTTCCAAATTTTACAAAATTGATACTTTTGCTTCTTCTAAAGCTATCTTTGGGAGAAAGGTTCTTCAAGCAGTGGTGCCTTCCGTTTAGGTTCCTGTCTTGTCCCTCCCTTTCATCCGTGTCCTATTGCTTTGGTATTGGTTTCCCACAAGTAAGGATGAAATCCGTGGACTCGTCATATCTTTGTTAAAGAAAACTAAATTCATACTTACCTGATAAATTACTTTCTTACGATATGACGAGTCCACGGCCCACCCTGTTCTTTTTAAGACAGTTTTTATTTTTTGTAAACTTCAGTCACCTCTGCATTTTTTTTTAGCCTTTCCTTTTTCTCTTCCTTTACCTTCGACCGAATGACTGAGGGTGGAGGGGAAGGGGAGGGGCTTTATATACAGCTCTGCTGTGGTGCTCTTTGCCACTTCCTGTTAGCAGGAGGTTAATATCCCACAAGTAAGGATGAAATCCGTGGACTTATATTGTAAAAGAAAGTAATTTATCAGGTAAGCATACATTTAGTTTTTATATACATTTTTCTAAGCATCTGCTATAATTTTAAAGTTGCTCATTTGCAAGAAGGTAACTAATACAAGATTGTTCCTCTTATTTTAGGACTTCCCAAAGTACATGTATATTGTCATATGTTTGGGCACTTAATTCAACTTTCATTGGGTTATTGTCATAGAATTGCTTTGTTGTATATGTGGATTCTCTTTGTCCAGATAGAAATAGTACCATTTGTCCATACAGGAGGATGCAAACGGTAATGACCAGTCGAAGAACTCTGAGAACTCAAAAGTAGACTATACTGGAGATGTAACTGCTGGTGGCTCCTTCTTTTCTGCTCCCTGTGTCACACCTACCAAGAAGGTATGTCCTATCTATACTGCTGTGAACACTACCCCCAAAGAGTAAGAGTATAAGCTGCATGAACACACATATAAAGGCTGGCAACCGGCCACTGAAAACACCCAAATTATTTGTTTAGCAAAATAACTGATGTCTGTTTAGAAATCTTTAATAAGCACGGGTTTGTGGCATTTATTTCTTCCCCAAGTAGAAAAGTTAAAGGGACGTTTATGTCAAAATTAAAAATCCATGGTAAAATGCAAGTGTTGTGTGAAGAAATACAATGCAGGTTTTCTCTTGTTAGGTGTATCCAGTCCACGGATCATCCATTACTTTTGGGATATTCTCCTTCCCAACAGGAAGTTGCAAGAGGATCACCCACAGCATAGCTGCTATATAGCTCCTCCCCTAACTGCCATATCCAGTCATTCTCTTGCAAGCTCTCAACATAGCTGGAGGTAGTAAGAGGAAAGTGGTAAAATAGTTAGTTTTTTCTTCAATCAAAAGTTTGTTTTTAAATGGTACCGGAGTGTACTATTTTATATCAGGCAGCATTTAGAAGAAGAATCTGCCTGCGTTTTTCTATGATCTTAGCAGAAGTAACTAAGATCCACTGCTATTCTCACATATGTCTGAGGAGTGAGGTAACTTCAGAGGGAGAATGGCGTGCAGGGTATCCTGCAATAAGGTATGTGCAGTTAAGTTTTTCTAGGGATGGAATTTGCTAGAAAATGCTGCTGATACCGGATTAATGTAAGTTAAAGCCTAAATACAGTGATTTAATAGCGACTAGTATCAGGCTTGCTATCAGAGGTGTTTACTCTGATTAATGTGCAATATAAAACGTTTGCTGGCATGTTTAATCGTTTTTATATATGCTTTAGTGATAAAACTTATTGGGGCCTAGTTTTTTTCCACATGGCTGGCTTTATTTTTGCCTAGAAACAGTTTCCTGAGGCTTTCCACTGTTATAGTATAAAAGTTACAGTTGGTGCAGTTAAAATTACAAACTGTGACATTCAGCTTCCCTCAGCAGTCCCCTGCATGCTATAGGACATCTCTGAAGGGCTCAAAAGGCTTCAAAAGTAGGAGCTGTGGCAGTTGTTATGACTGTTTAAAAAACATATTTTTCGTTTTGTTAATCTGTTTTTAGTATTAAGGGGTTAATCATCCATTTGCAAGTGGGTGCAATGCTCTGCTAACTTATTACATACACTGTAAAAATTTCGTTAGTTTAACTGCCTTTTTTCACTGTTATTTCAAATTTTGGCAAAATTTGTTTCTCTTAAAGGCACAGTAACTTTTTTTTATATTGCTTGTTAACTTGATTTAAAGTGTTTTCCAAGCTTGCTAGTCTCATTGCTAGTCTGTATAAACATGTCTGACATAGAGGAAACTCCTTGTTCATTATGTTTAAAAGCCATGGTGGAACCCCATAGGAGAATGTGTACTAAATGTATTGATTTCACTTTAAACAATAAAGATCAGCTGTTATCTTTAAAAGAATTATCACCAGAGGATTCTGACGAGGGGGAAGTTATGCCGACTAACTCTCCCCACGTGTCGGACCCTTTGACTCCCGCTCAAGGGACTCACGCTAAAATGGCGCCAAATACATCAAAGACGCCCATAGCGATTACTTTGCAGGACATGGCGGCAATCATGGATAATACCCTGTCAGCGGTATTAGCCAGACTGCCTGAATTCAGAGGAAAGCGCGATAACTCTGGGGTTAGACGTAATACAGAGCGCGCAGATGTTTTAAGGCCCATGTCTGATACTGCGTCACAATATGCAGAAGCTGAGGAAGAGCTTCAGTCTGTGGGTGACGTCTCTGACTCGGGGAAACCTGATTCAGATATGTCTACTTTTAAATTTAAGCTTGAGAACCTCCGGGTGTTGCTTGGAGAGGTTTTAGCTGCTCTGAATGACTGTGACACAATTGCAGTGCCAGAGAAATTGTGTAGACTGGATAAATACTACGCGGTGCCGGTATGTACTGACGTTTTTCCAATACCTAAAAGGTTTACAGAAATTATTACTAAGGAGTGGGACAGACCTGGTGTGCCGTTTCCCCCCCCCCCCCCCCCCCCCCTCCTATTTTTAGAAAAATGTTTCCAATAGACTCCACCACACGGGACTTATGGCAGACGGTCCCTAAGGTGGAGGGAGCAGTTTCTACTTTAGCAAAGCGTACCACTATCCCTGTCGAGGACAGTTGTGCTTTTTCAGATCCAATGGTTAAAAAATTAGGTTATCTTAAGAAAATGTTTATTCAACAAGGTTTTATCCTGCAGCCCCTTGCATGCATTGCTCCTGTCACTGCTGCTGCAGCGTTCTGGTTTGAGTCTCTGGAAGAGGCCTTTCAGACAGCTACTCCATTGACTGAAATACTTGACAAGCTTAGAACACTTAAGCTAGCTAATTCTTTTGTTTCTGATGCCATTGTTCATTTGACTAAACTAACGGCTAAGAATTCTGGATTTGCCATCCAGGCGCGTCGGGCGCTATGGCTTAAATCTTGGTCAGCTGACGTGACTTCAAAGCCTAACTTACTTAACATTCCCTTCAAGGGGCAGACCCTATTCGGGCCTGGTTTGAAGGAAATTATTGCTGACATTACTGGAGGTAAGGGTCATACCCTTCCTCAGGACAGGGCCAAATCAAGGGCCAAACAGTCTAATTTTCGTGCCTTTCGAAACTTCAAGGCAGGTGCAGCATCAACTTCCTTTGCTACAAAACAAGAGGGAACTTTTGCGCAATCCAAGCCGGCCTGGAAATCTAACCAGGCCTGGAGCAAAGGCAAGCAGGCCAGAAAGCCTGCTGCTGCCTCTAAGACAGCATGAAGGAACGGCCCCCTATCCGGCAACGGATCTAGTAGGGGGCAGACTTTCTCTCTTCGCCCAGGCGTGGGCAAGAGATGTTCAGGATCCCTGGGCGTTGGAGATCATATCTCTGGGTTATCTTCTGGACTTCAAAGCTTCCCCCTCACAAGGGAGATTTCACCTTTCGAGATTATCTGTAAACCAGATAAAGAGAGAGGCATTCTTACGCTGTGTGCAAGACCTCCTAATAATGGGAGTGATCCATCCAGTTCCACAGATGGAACAAGGACAGGGATTTTATTCAAATCTGTTTGTGGTTCCCAAAAAAGAGGGAACCTTCAGACCAATTTTGGATCTAAAGATCTTAAACAAATTCCTCAGAGTTCCATCGTTCAAAATGGAAACTATTCGGACAATCCTACCTATGATCCAGGAGGGTCAGTACATGACCACAGTGGATTTGAAGGATGCTTACCTTCACATACCGATTCACAAAGATCATCATCGGTTCCTAAGGTTTGCCTTTCTAGACAGGCATTACCAGTTTGTGGCTCTTCCCTTCGGGTTAGCTACAGCCCCAAGAATTTTTACAAAGGTTCTGGGGTCTCTTCTGGCGGTCCTAAGACCACGGGGCATAGCAGTGGCCCCTTATCTAGGCGACATCCTGATACAGGCGTCAAACTTCCAAATTGCCAAATCTCATACGGACATAGTGTTGGCATTTCTGAGGTCGCATGGGTGGAAAGTGAACGAGGGAAAGAGTTCTCTATCACCCCTCACAAGGGTTTCCTTCCTAGGAACTCTGATAGATTCTGTAGAAATGAAAATTTACCTGACGGAGTCCAGGTTATCAAAGCTTCTAAATTCCTGCGGTGTTCTTCACTACATTCCGCGCCCTTCGGTGGCTCAGTGCATGGAAGTGATCGGCTTAATGGTAGCGGCGATGGACATAGTGCCATTTGCGCGCCTACATCTCAGACCGCTGCAATTATGCATGCTCAGTCAGTGGAATGGGGATTACACAGATTTGTCCCCTCTGCTAAATCTGGATCAAGAGACCAGAGATTCTCTTCTTTGGTGGCTATCTCGGGTCCATCTGTCCAAAGGTATGACCTTTCGCAGGCCAGATTGGACAATTGCAACAACAGATGCCAGCCTTCTAGGTTGGGGTGCAGTCTGGAATTCCCTGAAGGCTCAGGGATCATGGACTCAGGAGGAGAAACTCCTCCCAATAAATATTCTGGAGTTAAGAGCAATATTCAATGCTCTTCTAGCTTGGCCTCAGTTAGCAACCCTGAGGTTCATCAGATTTCAGTCGGACAACAACACGACTGTGGCTTACATCAACCATCAAGAGGGGACCAGGAGCTCCCTAGCGATGTTAGAAGTCTCCAAGATAATTCGCTGGGCAGAGACTCACTCTTGCCATCTATCAGCGATCCATATCCCAGGTGTAGAGAACAGGGAGGCGGATTTTCTAAGTCGTCAGACTTTTCATCCGGGGGAGTGGGAACTCCATCCGGAGGTGTTTGCTCAATTGGTTCATCGTTGGGGCACACCAGAATTGGATCTCATGGTGTCTCGCCAGAACGCCAAGCTTCCTTGTTACGGATACAGGTCCAGGGACCCAGAAGCGACACTGATAGATGCTCTTGGTGATCTTGATCGCACCTGCGTGGCCTTTCCACCTTGACCTCTGCCTCTGAGACAAGACCTTCTACTACAAGGTCCTTTCAATCATCCAAATCTAATTTCTCTGAGACTGACTGCCTGGAGATTGAACGCTTGATTTTATCAAGGCGTGGCTTCTCCGAGTCAGTCATTGATACCTTAATACAGGCACGAAAGCCTGTAACCAGGAAAATCTACCATAAGATATGGCGCAAATATCTTCATTGGTGGGAATCCAAGAATTACTCATGGAGTAAGGTTAGGATTCCTAGGATATTGTCCTTTCTCCAAGAGGGTTTGGATAAAGGATTATCAGCTAGTTCTTTATAGGGACAGATTTCTGCTCTGTCTATCCTTTTGCACAAGCGTCTGGCAGAGGTTCCAGACGTCCAGGTATTTTGTCAGGCTTTGGTTAAAATTAAGCCTGTGTTTAAACCTGTTGCTCCTCCATGGAGCTTAAACTTGGTTCTTAAGGTTCTTCAAGGAGTTCCGTTTGAACCCCTTCATTCCATTGATATCAAACTTTTATCTTGGAAAGTTCTGTTTTTGATGGCTATTTCCTCGGCTCGTAGAGTCTCTGAGTTATCAGCTTTACAATGTGATTCTCCTTATCTGATTTTCCATACAGATAAAGTAGTTCTGCGTACAAAACCTGGGTTTTTACCTAAGGTAGTTTCCAACAAGAATATCAATCAAGAGATTGTTGTTCCATCATTGTGTCCTAATCCTTCTTCAAAGAAGGAACATCTTTTACATAATTTGGACGTAGTCCGTGCTTTAAAGTTTTACTTACAAGCGACTAAAGATTTTCGTCAAACATCTTCCCTGTTTGTTGTTTACTCTGGACAGAGGAGAGGTCAAAAGGCTTCGGCAACCTCTCTTTCTTTTTGACTCCAGAGCGTAATACGCTTAGCCTATGAGACTGCTGGACAGCAGCCCCCTGAAAGGATTACAGCTCATTCTACTAGAGTTGTGACTTCCACCTGGGCCTTTGCAAATCTGTTCAACAGAAGCCTCATTTTTAAAGCGGCGACTTGGTCTTCGCTTCATACCTTTTCAAAATTTTACAAATTTGATACTTTTGCTTCTTCGGAGGCTATTTTTGGGAGACAGGTTCTACAGGCAGTGGTCCCTTCCGTTTAAGTACCTGCCTTGTCCCTCCCTTCATCCGTGTACTTTAGCTTTGGTATAGGTATCCCATAAGTAATGGATGATCCGTGGACTGGATACACCTAACAAGAGAAAACATAATTTATGCTTACCCGCCCTGTCCTTTTAAGGCAGGTCTAAATTTTAAACTACAGTCACCACTGCACCCTATGGTTTCTCCTTTCTCGGCTAGTTTCGGTCGAATGACTGGATGTGTTAGTTAGGGGAGGAGCTATATAGCAGCTCTGCTGTGGGTGATCCTCTTGCAACTTCCTGTTGGGAAGGAGAATATCCCACAAGTAATGGATGATCCGTGGACTGGATACACCACAAGAGAAATAAATTTCAGGTAAGCATAAATTGTTTTTTTCTTTCCTAAGATATGGTGAGTCCACAACGTCATCATTTACTGTTGTGGATATTACTCCTGGCCAGTAGGAGGAGGCAAAGAGCACCACAGCAAAGCTGCTTAGTATAACGTCCTTTCCCACAAACCCTGTCATTCTCTTTGCCCTAGTGCTTGGAGGAGGTGAAGTTTTGGTGTCTAAAGAAAAATTGGATTTCTTTTGCTTCAAGCAAGATTTTAACTAATATAGAAAGCCAGAGTTGGTTTACGCTGTTCTTTCACTTGTTTTAAAGATTGGATGTAGCCGTAGTCCACGTTAATCTCTTCAGTAGGGTAGTGTTGGCAGCTTTAAAGCAGTTAGGAACTTGTGAGGTGGGCCTTGCTGCGTTTTCCTAACAATTTTGCTGCGCTAGTATAGGTTCATTCATTAATTGTGGGAAATAAGAATCTGGCCACCAGGAAGAGGCAAAGGCACCCTAGCCAAAGGCTTAAATACCTTCCCCACTCCCTTCATTCCCCAGTCATTCTTTGCCTTTCGTCACAGGAGGATGGCAGAGAAGTGCCAGAAGATTGGGAGTAGTCTTTTATGGAGGGTAGTACTCTTCAGAATGGGACTGGAGTTTTAAGTAGCCCTGTCAGCCTCTCAGTGAGAGCCTGGGTGAAGTTCCTGAGATGCAGGGAGAGTCTTTCCGTGAAACCATCCCAACTCATTAACAGCTCCACAAGCAATCAGCATTGACGAGTTTCACTGCCTGCTTTCTGCACTCAAGACCATGTCAGGAGCAATGCTACTACCTGTCACACTTGAAGGTCCGTGTTCCTGTTCTACGGCATGGATTCCAGTAAGATTGTTTCATTTTTTACTTCATAATGATAACACAGAAGACGGTCAGTGTGGTGCCTTTTTATATTTATGGAATCAAAGGGTTAATATTCCTAGTAAGAGGATTATTGACCAGGGGGAGTTTATACATGATATTGTTTGTGTTATTGCTGCATTATGTGCGAGATGTAGCTCTGGCAATATGTGGAACTTCAGGTTGTCTTCCAGGAGTATGGCACAGCCGATTTTGGCGCGTTTTCTCCTTAGTGCAGGGGCGGTCCTGTGAGGCATCCCATGTGACCGGGTGTGACTGTCTCCACTTCCTCGGTTGATCAGTGGTGCAGGAGACTAAACGGTTTCTGTAGTCCGGGTCATAGGAGGTGGTGAGTGCCCCGGCCATTGCTGGTATAAAGGTGCCTGTTTGTTAAACTTTTCTAGTCCGTAATAAAAGTGCATGCTATGGAGGACTCTGACGCGTTAGAGGGTTCTCCCTCTTTCACAAAGTCTTATTCCTGTGTTTATTGTGAGATTATTGTAGATCAGCCTGCTCAACTATGTTCCACATGGCTTGGTAATGTTGCAACATCTAAAAGTAAAAGGCTGTCTAGTACTACTGAGCCGTCCACCTCTGAGGGTTCCCCATCCTGTGAGGTGCGTTCCCTGCTTTCATCTCTGATTTCACATGCCGCGCCCCAGGGTCCAACGGTTACTCCTTCGGGAGAGATTCATTGGCCGTTGGACTTTGTGGACCAACTGCAAACGGTGGTATCGAAAGTGATCCATGCCTTACGACGTTCTGCTAAGCGCAAGCTTAGAGCGTGTCATGGCGGCCTAGCCCAGGGGTTGTCTATGCCTATAGAAATACCAGAGGTAGCTTACGATGACGAGGACCATACCGACACTTTGGAGGAGGCTCCTTCTGGGTTGGAGTCCGTGTCATCTAAACTTCCGGCTGCGGAAGATCCTGATTTTAGGTTTAGGATAGAGAATTTGCACTTTTTGCTGAGGCAGGTGCTTGCTACTCTAGAGGTTCTGGAACCTAAGCTTCCGGAGGTACCTTCGATTCATAAGCTTGATGAGGTATACGAGGACAGGGTAGTACCTCAGACTTTCCCGTTTCCCGTTAAGATGTCTAATATTATTAAGAATGAATGGGAGCGATTAGGTTCTGCCTTTTTTCCTTTAAGAAACTGTTCCCTCTTCCGGACTCTCAGCTTGAGCTGTGGGGGACTGTCCCTAAGGTGGATGGTGCACTCTCGTGAAGCGGAAATCTATTCCTCTCGAGGATAGTTTGTTGTTTAAAGAGCCCATGGATAAAAAGTTGGAAAACATTTTAAGGAAAATTTTTCAGCACACAGGGTTTGTTTTTCAGCTGGCAGCAGCCATAGCCGCAACATATTGGTGTGAATCCCTGTGTAATATGGTTGAGGGGGAGACTTCCATTGACGAGATACAGGAGAAGATTAATGCGTTGAAGGTCGACAATTCTTTCATTTGTGATGCAAATTATTCGCCTGAACGCAAAGGTTTCAGGATTTTCTGTTTTAGCTCGCAGGGCTCTCTGGCTAAAGTCTTGGTCTGCAGACATGACCTCTGTCGAGCCTTTTGTCCTGGCATTTTCAATGAAAGATTCTGTTTGGTCCAGGATTGTATTCGTTTTTATCCACGGTTACGGGAGGCAAGGGAGCTTTCCTACCGCAGGATTAGAAGGCTAAGCCTAAAGGATCTACTTTTCGTCCCTTTTGTACGGCCAAGGCCCAGCAGCCCGCCGTGAAAGCGGATCAGTTAAAGGGAACTCTGAAGCCTTCTCAGTCTTGGAACAAGTCCAAGCAGAACAAGAAGCCCGCCAAGACAAAATCGGTGTGAAGGGGCAGCCCCCGACCGGTCTTCGGACCAAGTAGGGGCAGATTGTGTCTCTTCTCCGAAAACCTGGTTGCAGGACGTTCAGGACCCTTGAGTTCTGAAGGTTGTTGTCCAGGGTTACAGGATAGGATTCATGTCCCTTCCGCCCAGGGGCAGATTCCTCTTATCAAACTTGTCTTCAAGACCGGAAAAGATGGTGTTATTGTACCAGTACCACAAGCAGAAAGGGGTCTAGGGTACTATTCAAATCTTTTTGTGGTTCCAAAGAAAGAGGGCACGTTCCACCCGATACTTGACCTAAAGCGTTTAAACAAGTTTCTGGCTGTTCCATCGTTCACAAGGGAAACAATCAGATCTATTCTGCCCCTAGTTCAAGAAGGGCAGTTCATGATGACAATAGGCTAGGACGCGTATCTTCATGTTCCAATTAACAGGGACCACTTTAAGTTCCTGAGATTTGCTTTTCTGGAGCAACACTTCCAGTTTGTGGCCCTTTCTTTCAGTCTGGCGACTGCCCCGTGTGTCTGCTTCTGGGGGCGCTACTGGCAGTTGCCAGATCCAGAGGCATTGCTGTGGTGCCCTACCTAGATGACATCCTAGTCCAGGCGCTGTCGTTCAGGCTCACAGAGGATCACTCGAGGATTCTTCCCTTGCTCCAATCTCACGGTTGGAAGATTAACTCAGGAAAGAGTTCCCTGGTTTCTAGCAACAGGGTAGAGTTCCTGGGCACGATAATAGACTAGAGATCTGAGATTCTCACAGATCAGCGACGCAGGAAGATTGCGTCTACCTGTCTTGCCCTTCAGTCCTTATCAAGGCCCTTGGTGGCTCATTGTATGGAGGTGATTGGGCTCATGGTATCCAGCATAGATGTCATTCTATTCACCAGGTTCCATCTCAGACCTCTTCAGTTGTACATGTTGAGGCAGTGGAACGGCAACCATTCAGATCTATCTCAGTAGATATCCCTTGACTTTTGGACTCAGAGATCCCTCTCTTGGTGGGTTTGTTCGGAACAACTGTGCCTGGGAACTTCCTTACTGAGAATGTCCTGGGAAATTGTAACCAAGGACGCGAGTCTGTCAGGATGGGGAGCTGTTTGGGGTGCCAGGTTGGCACAAAGACAATGGACTCGGTAAGAGTCTCTCCTCCCGATAAATATTCTGGAACTTCGAGCAATCTACAATGCTCTGAAGGCATGGCCTTCCTTGGGGTTGTTTAACTTCATCAGATTCCAGACTGACATTACCTTGGTGGCTTACATCAACCATCAGGGAGGTACGAGAAGCTCCCTAGCTATGAGGGAGGTGTCTCGGATTTTGGTGTGGGCGGAGTTCCACAACTGTTCGCTCTCAGTGATCCACATTCCAGGTGTGGACAACTGGGAAGCAGACTTTCTCAGCAGGCAATCCTTCCATCCGGGGGAATTGTCTCTCCACCCCGAGGTGTTTGCGAAGATTTGTCTCAGATGGTGAACACCGGAAAAAGATCTCATGGCGTCCGGACTCAATTGCAAGCTACCCAGATATGGGTCGAGGTATCCCCAGGCAGAGCTGATAGATGCCTTGGCAGTGCCTTGGGGGTTCAATCTAGTTTACATTTTTCCTCCGTTACCACTTCTACCTTGTGTAGTGGCCCGCATCAAAAAGGAGCTATTCTGATTGCTCCGTCGTGGCCGCAGAGGACGGGGTTTGCGGATCTGGTGGGGATGTCTTCCTCTCCGCCATGGAGGTTAACCTGTCACAGGGATCTGCTGGAACAGGGTCCCTTTCATCACCTAAATCTAGATTCTCGGAGGCTGACTGCGTGGAGATTGAACACCTAGCCTTAGCCAAGAGACGATTTTTTGAAGGTGTGATCGATACACTACTTCAGGCCAGGAAGCCAGTCACTCGTCGCATCTATCATAAAGTGTGGAGGACTTATTTGTCCTGGTGTGAGAAGCATGGATATCCTTGGCACAAGATGAAGGTATCTAGGATTTTGTCCTTCCTCGAGGAGGGTTTAGAGAAGGGTCTCGCCGCTAGTTCCTTAAAGGGACAGATTTCGACGTTATCAGTCTTGTTGCATAGGAGGCTCGCTGAGCTTCCTGATATTCAGTCTTTTGTTCAGGCTCTGTCTAGAAACAGACCTGTTTCTTCTGTTATGTGTGATCAGTCCACGGGTCATCATTACTTCTGGGATATAACTCCTCCCCAACAGGAAATGCAAGAGGATTCACCCAGCAGAGCTGCATATAGCTCCTCCCCTCTACGTCACTCCCAGTCATTCTCTTGCACCCAGCAACTAGATAGGATGTGTGAGAGGACTATGGTGATTATACTTAGTTTTTATAACTTCAATCAAAAGTTTGTTATTTTACAATAGCACCGGAGCGTGTTATTGCCTCTCTGGCAGAGTTTGAAGAAGAATCTACCAGAGTTTTTACTATGATTTTAACCGGAGTAGTTAAGATCATATTGCTGTTTCTCGGCCATCTGAGGGAGGTAAAAGCTTCAGATCAGGGGACAGCGGGCAGATGAATCTGCATTGAGGTATGTAGCAGTTTTTATTTTCTGAATGGAATTGATGAGAAAATCCTGCCATACCGTTATAATGACATGTATGTATACTCTACACTTCAGTATTCTGGGGATGGTATTTCACCGGAATTACTCTGTTAAAAGTACATTAAACCTTTTAATAGGTATTTATTATGTTAAACGTTTTTGCTGGAATGTAGAATCGTTTGCATTTTCTGAGGTACTGAGTGAATAAATATTTGGGCATTATTTTTCCACTTGGCAGTTGCTTGTTTTAATTGTGACAGTTTCGTTTCTCTCTCACTGCTGTGTGTGAGGGGGAGGGGCCGTTTTTGGCGCTCTTTGCTACGCATCAAAAAATTCCAGTCAGTTACTCTTGTATTTCCTGCATGATCCGGTTCATCTCTAACAGATCTCAGGGGTCTTCAAACTTCTTTGGAGGGAGGTAGATTCTCTCAGCAGAGCTGTGAGACTTATATATTGACTGTGATTAAAAACGTTGCTCTGTAATTTAATTATTGTTACTTTAATAATGGGAACAAACCTTTGCTAAAAGTTGTGTTGTTTTTAAGGATTGATGCTATAACTGTCTTTCAGTTCATTATTTCAACTGTCATTTAATCGTTTAGTGCTCTTTGAGGCACAGTACGTTTTTGTTAAATAAGATTGTAACCAAGTTGCAAGTTTATTGCTAGTGTGTTAAACATGTCTGATTCAGAGGAAGATATCTGTGTCATTTGTTCCAATGCCAAGGTGGAGCCCAATAGAAATTTATGTACTAACTGTATTGATGCTACTTTAAATAAAAGCCAATCTGTACAAATTGAACAAATTTCACCAAACAGCGAGGGGAGAGTTATGCCGACTAACTCGCCTCACGTGTCAGTACCTGCATCTCCCGCCCGGGAGGTGCGTGATATTATGGCGCCTAGTACATCTGGGCGGCCATTACAGATAACATTACAAGATATGGCTACTGTTATGACTGAAGTTTTGGCTAAATTACCAGAACTAAGAGGCAAGCGTGATCACTCTGGGGTGAGAACAGAGTGCGCTGATAATACTAGGGCCATGTCTGATACTGCGTCACAGCTTGCAGAACATGAGGACGGAGAGCTTCATTCTGTGGGTGATGGTTCTGATCCAAACAGATTGGATTCAGATATTTCAAATTTTAAATTTAAATTGGAGAACCTCCGTGTATTACTAGGGGAGGTTTTAGCGGCTCTTAATGATTGTAACACTGTTGCAATACCAGAAAAATTGTGTAGGTTGGATAAATACTTTGCGGTACCGGCGAGTACTGACGTTTTTCCTATACCTAAGAGACTAACTGAAATTGTTACTAAGGAGTGGGATAGACCCGGTGTGCCGTTCTCACCCCCTCCAATATTTAGAAAGATGTTTCCAATAGACGCCACCACACGGGACTTATGGCAAACGGTCCCTAAGGTGGAGGGAGCAGTTTCTACTTTAGCTAAGCGTACCACTATCCCGGTGGAGGATAGCTGTGCTTTTTCAGATCCAATGGATAAAAAATTAGAGGGTTACCTTAAGAAAATGTTTGTTCAACAAGGTTTTATATTGCAACCCCTTGCATGCATCGCGCCGATTACGGCTGCGGCAGCATTTTGGATTGAGTCTCTGGAAGAGAACCTTAGTTCAGCTACGCTGGACGACATTACGGACAGGCTTAGAGTCCTTAAACTAGCTAATTCATTCATTTCGGAGGCCGTAGTACATTTAACCAAACTTACGGCTAAGAACTCAGGATTCGCCATTCAGGCACGTAGGGCGCTGTGGCTAAAATCCTGGTCAGCTGATGTAACTTCTAAGTCCAAATTACTTAATATACCTTTCAAGGGGCAAACTTTATTTGGGCCCGGTTTGAAAGAAATTATCGCTGACATTACAGGAGGTAAGGGCCACGCCCTGCCTCAAGACAAAGCCAAAGCTAAGGCTAGACAGTCTAATTTTCGTCCCTTTCGGAATTTCAAAGCAGGAGCAGCATCAACTTCCACTGCACCAAAACAGGAAGGAGCTGTTGCTCGTTACAGACAAGGCTGGAAACCTAACCAGTCCTGGAACAAGGGCAAGCAGGCCAGGAAACCTGCTGCTGCCCCAAAGACAGCATGAACCGAGGGCCCCCGATCCGGGACCGGATCTAGTGGGGGGCAGACTCTCTCTCTTCGCCCAGGCCTGGGCAAGAGATGTTCAGGATCCCTGGGCGCTAGAGATCATATCTCAGGGATACCTTCTAGACTTCAAATTCTCTCCCCCAAGAGGGAGATTTCATCTGTCAAGGTTGTCAACAAACCAGATAAAGAAAGAAGCGTTTCTACGCTGTGTACAAGATCTGTTATTAATGGGAGTGATCCATCCGGTTCCGCGGTCGGAACAAGGACAAGGGTTTTACTCAAACCTGTTTGTGGTTCCCAAAAAAGAGGGAACTTTCAGGCCAATCTTGGATTTAAAGATCCTAAACAAATTCCTAAGAGTTCCATCGTTCAAAATGGAAACTATTCGGACAATCTTACCCATGATCCAAAAGGGTCAGTACATGACCACAGTGGATTTAAAGGATGCTTACCTTCACATACCGATTCACAAAGATCATTACCGGTATCTAAGGTTTGCCTTCTTAGACAGGCATTACCAGTTTGTAGCTCTTCCATTCGGATTGGCTACGGCTCCAAGAATCTTCACAAAGGTTCTGGGTGCCCTTCTGGCGGTACTAAGACCGCGAGGAATTTCGGTAGCTCCGTACCTAGACGACATTCTGATACAAGCTTCAAGCTTTCAAACTGCCAAGTCTCATACAGAGTTAGTTCTGGCATTTCTAAGGTCGCATGGATGGAAAGTGAACGAAAAGAAGAGTTCTCTTTTTCCTCTCACAAGAGTTCCATTCTTGGGGACTCTCATAGATTCTGTAGAAATGAAGATTTATCTGACAGAAGACAGATTAACAAAGCTTCTAAATGCATGCCGTGTCCTTCATTCCATTCAACTCCCGTCAGTAGCTCAATGCATGGAGGTGATCGGCTTAATGGTAGCAGCAATGGACATAGTACCCTTTGCACGTCTACATCTCAGACCGCTGCAATTGTGCATGCTGAGTCAGTGGAATGGGGATTACTCAGACTTGTCCCCTACTCTGAATCTGGATCAAGAGACCAGAAACTCTCTTCTATGGTGGCTTTCTCGGCCACATCTGTCCAGGGGGATGCCATTCAGCAGGCCGGACTGGACAATTGTAACAACAGACGCCAGCCTACTAGGTTGGGGCGCTGTCTGGAATTCTCTGAAGGCTCAGGGACAATGGAATCAGGAGGAAAGTCTCCTGCCAATAAACATTCTGGAATTAAGAGCAGTTCTCCATGCCCTTCTGGCTTGGCCCCAGTTAAAAACTCGGGGGTTCATCAGGTTTCAGTCGGACAACATCACGACTGTAGCTTACATCAACCATCAAGGAGGGACAAGAAGCTCCCTAGCAATGATGGAAGTATCAAAGATAATTCGCTGGGCAGAGTCTCACTCTTGCCACCTGTCAGCAATCCACATCCCGGGAGTGGAGAACTGGGAGGCGGATTTCTTGAGTCGCCAGACTTTTCATCCGGGGGAGTGGGAACTCCATCCGGAGGTCTTTGCCCAAATACTTCGACGTTGGGGCAAACCAGAGATAGATCTCATGGCGTCTCGCCAGAACGCCAAACTTCCTCGCTACGGGTCCAGATCCAGGGATCCGGGAGCGGTTCTGATAGATGCCTTGACAGCACCTTGGAACTTCGGGATGGCTTATGTGTTTCCACCCTTCCCGCTGCTTCCTCGATTGATTGCCAAAATCAAACAGGAGAGAGCATCAGTGATTCTAATAGCGCCTGCATGGCCACGCAGGACTTGGTATGCAGATCTAGTGGACATGTCATCCTGTCCGCCTTGGTCTCTACCTCTAAGACAGGACCTTCTGATACAGGGTCCATTCAAACATCAAAATCTAACTTCTCTGAAGCTGGCTGACTGGAAATTGAACGCTTGATTTTATCAAAACGTGGTTTTTCTGAGTCGGTTATTGATACCCTGATACAGGCTAGGAAGCCTGTTACCAGAAGGATTTACCATAAGATATGGCGTAAATACCTATACTGGTGCGAATCCAAAGGTTACTCCTGGAGTAAGGTTAGGATTCCTAGGATATTGTCCTTTCTACAAGAAGGTTTAGAAAAGGGTTTATCGGCTAGCTCATTAAAGGGACAGATCTCAGCTCTGTCCATCTTGTTACACAGGCGTCTGTCAGAAAATCCAGACGTCCAGGCCTTTTGTCAGGCTTTAGCTAGGATCAAGCCTGTGTTTAAAACTGTTGCTCCGCCATGGAGTTTAAACTTAGTTCTTAACGTTTTACAGGGTGTTCCGTTTGAACCCCTTCATTCCATTGATATAAAATTGTTATCTTGGAAAGTTCTGTTTTTAATGGCTATTTCCTCGGCTCGAAGAGTCTCTGAGTTATCAGCCTTACATTGTGAATCTCCTTATCTGATTTTTCACTCAGACAAGGTAGTTCTGCGTACTAAACCTGGGTTCTTACCTAAGGTAGTCACTAACAGGAATATCAATCAAGAGATTGTTGTTCCATCCTTGTGTCCAAACCCTTCTTCAAAGAAGGAACGTCTTCTACACAATCTGGATGTAGTTCGTGCCCTCAAGTTCTACTTGCAGGCAACTAAGGATTTTCGACAAACGTCTTCCCTGTTTGTCGTGTATTCTGGTCAGAGGAGAGGTCATAAGGCTTCGGCTACCTCTCTCTCCTTCTGGCTTCGTAGCATAATTCGTTTAGCCTATGAGACTGCTGGACAGCAGCCTCCTGAAAGAATTACAGCTCATTCTACTAGAGCTGTGGCTTCCACTTGGGCCTTTAAGAATGAGGCCTCTGTTGAACAGATTTGCAAGGCTGCAACTTGGTCTTCGCTTCATACTTTTTCCAAATTTTACAAATTTGACACTTTTGCTTCTTCGGAGGCTATTTTTGGGAGAAAGGTTCTTCAGGCAGTGGTTCCTTCTGTATAATGAGCCTGCCTATCCCTCCCGTCATCCGTGTACTTTTGCTTTGGTATTGGTATCCCAGAAGTAATGATGACCCGTGGACTGATCACACATAACAGAAGAAAACATAATTTATGCTTACCTGATAAATTCCTTTCTTCTGTTGTGTGATCAGTCCACGGCCCGCCCTGTTTTAAGGCAGGTAAATATCTTTTAAATTATACTCCAGTCACCACTTCACCCTTGGTTTCTCCTTTCTCGTTGATTCTTGGTCGAATGACTGGGAGTGACGTAGAGGGGGGGAGCTATATGCAGCTCTGCTGGGTGAATCCTCTTGCATTTCCTGTTGGGGAGGAGTTATATCCCAGAAGTAATGATGACCCGTGGACTGATCACACAACAGAAGAAAGGAATTTATCAGGTAAGCATAAATTATGTTTTTTAGACACTCTGCTCCCCCATGGAGCTTAAACTAGGTCCTCAAGGTATTGCAGAGGGTTCCGTTTGAGCCTATGCATTCTATTGACTTTAAGATTCTGTCCTGGAATGTCCTATTCCCATTGGCTATTGCATCGGCGCACAGAGTCTCTAAACTGGCGTCCTTGCAATTTGAGCCCCCTTATCTGGTATTTCATGTGGATAAGGCTGCTCTTCACACCGGTTTGGGGTTTCTTCCCAAGGTGGTGTCTAATCGTATTATCAATCAGGAAATAGTTGTTTCTTCTTTGTGTCCTAACCCTTCTTCGAAGGAGAGGTTACTCCATAACTTGGATGTGGCTACAAAGGATTTTAGACGGTCTTCATCTCTTTTTATGGTATATTCTGGGAAGCGCAGAGAGCTTCTGCTGCTTCTTTGTCCTTTTGGTTGAGGAGCTTGATTCGCTTAGCCTTTGATACAGCGGGACATACACCTCCTCAGAGGATCACAGCTCGTTCAACTAGAGCGGTGGCTTCTTCTTGGGCCTTTAAGAATGAGGCCTCTATGAAGCAGATTTGTAAGGCAGCTACCTGGTCCTCCTTACATACTTTTAAAAATTTTACATTTTTGCGTTGTCAGAAGCAGTTTTTGGGAGAAAGGTGTTGCAGACTGTGGTGCCCTCAGATTAGGGTCCGCCTCCTTTTGCCCTCCCGTTTTCATTCAGTGTCCGCTAGAGCTTGGGTATTTGTTTCCCACAAGTAATGAATGAAGCCGTGGACTCTCTTCCCCTTTAGATGGAAAACATAAATTATGCTTACCTGATAATTTCATTTCCATCATGGGGAGGAGAGTCCACGGCTCTCGCCCGTAGCTCCGGTGGGCAGACCTAAGTTTATTTGTTTTCTTGCACCATTTATACCCTGATATTTCTCCTACTGTTCCTTTTTCCTCGGCAGAATGACGGAGTGGGGGAGGTATTCAAGCCTTTGACTGGGGTGTCTTTGCCTCCTCCTGGTGGCCAGGTTCTGTATTCCCACAAGTAATGAATGAATCGGTTGACTCTCCTCCCTACGATGGAAATGAAATTATCAGGTAAGCATAATTTTGTTTTTTCTTCAGGTCTCTCTGAGGAGTGGCGTCCTCTCACACTGTTTAGGCTAGATGCAGGTAAGTGCTGTTTGTCTTCCAGGGTGGGAGGCTTGCACTTTAATGGGTTCCTGAAAACCAATTATTGGGACATACATATATCCTTGTTAGGCTATTACTTATGGCAGTGTGCAGGCACTTAATGTGATTTATGAGAGAGACTTCTTCCCCTTAGTGATGAAGGGGTTAACTAGTTGCGTGAGGCTAATTTTTTATTTGTTGCTTCATAGGAGCCTGTGAGGAGGCTTATTTGAAGTTTGAGTGTCACTTTATAGTATATACAATCTGATGGTGCCAGGTTTTGTCATCATTTTTAAGGACTTATGTGAAAACGGCTCTCTTGTAAGATGTATCGAGTCCACGGATTCATCCATACTTGTGGGATATTCTCCTTCCCTACAGGAAGTGACAGAGAGAGCACCCACAGCAGAGCTGTCTATATAGCTCCTCCCTTAGCTCCACCCCCCAGTCATTCTCTCTGCCTGCTTAGCTGCTAGGAAGGGCAGAGAGGAGTGTGGTGACAAAACTTTTAATCACTTGCCGAGCTCTTCATTCCATTCCTCGGCCATCAGTGGCTCAGTGTATGGAGGTAATCGGACTTATGGTAGCGGTAATGGACATAGTTCCTTATGCCCGCCTACACCTCAGACCACTGCAACTATGCATGCTCAAACAGTGGAATGGGGATTATGCAGATTTATCTCCTCAACTGCATCTGGACCAAGAGACCAGAGATTCTCTTCTCTGGTGGTTGTCTCAGGACCACCTGTCTCAGGGAATATGTTTCCGCAGGCCAGAGTGGCTCATAGTAATGACCGATGCCAGCCTGCTAGGCTGGGGTGCAGTCTGGAAATCCCTGAAAGCACAGTGCTTATGGTCTTGGGAGGAATCTCTCCTCCGATAAACATTCTAGTACTGAGAGCGATATTCAATGCGCTTCAGGCGTGGCCTCAGCTTGCTGCGGCCAAATTCATCAGATTTCAGTCGGACAACATCACGACTGTAGCCTATATCAATCATCAAGGAGGAACACTGAGTTTTCTAGCGATGATGGAGGTAACCAAAATTATCCGATGGGCGGAGGATCACTCTTGTCATCTCTCAGGAATCCATATCCCAGGGGTACAGAAAAAGATATTGCGCTTGGCTGTCTGTGCCTGAACCAATGAATGTTATTAAATATTTAGGTTCTTGGAGTTAAAACATTGGCAAATATAAAAAACAGGTCTTAATAAAATTTCATTTAAAAAAAGTAGCGATTATTAAAACAAAACAAAACTAAAACTCTGTTACAATGAAAACAGTGCAAACAGTGCAAGTGTATGCTGGTCTGCTATTCCGCAGTACAAGTAATGCTCCTAAAACAAAAAATAATAATACAAATAATAATAAAAAGAAACACACTTCACCTTTGAAAAAATAAAAAATAGTAATAAATAATAATAAATAAAAGGGTAATAGTCCTTTGTGGTAAAGAAATTCCAAAATATCCTTTATATCCTTTAAAGTTCACAACAGTACCTTTCAAAAGTGTCCGATATGCAACTTAAATGATTGATTCACTGATATCAGCTGAAAAACACTTTTCCCTGCTTGTAGAGCTGGTTCCTCCCGGTGCAGCTTCGGATTAGTCAAAAGGATCCTTATTTGACTCGTTGTATTACCATGTAAAAGAAAAAAGAAACAGAAGCGCACCAGGGCACGATTCAAGTGAAGATTTTATTGGTTAAAACACACACGCAACCTATAATGTTGCACATACAAGATTTAAAAATAATATGAGCCTGTATCAAAAGGTCTTTGAGTGCGCTGGAACACAGATGACAAATAGTTCCTGTCAGCCGATCTAGGTAAATACAGAGCGTCCGGACTGCCCTTTCGTATTACCGCGGTGACTGTCCACACACTAGAAGAGACCAGGAGCAATGTCCTATATTCCTCGACGCGTTTCCCCCGAACCTCGGTCGGGCTTTATCAAGAGGTAAAAAAGTACTGATCATTTTTGGCACTCTTCAGCTTTTTAAATGTCCATGTTGGTTAGGCACACCCCTTTTCCGGGGCCTGCCGCGGGTGTGTCATATTCTACCCGTTTGATTGGAGGAAAGTCCGTAGCAGAAACAAAAGGAAAAAAGGGAAACGGTAGTAAATGTTTCTTATACAAGGTATTGTGTTACAACAATATATATATACCGTTTTTTGTCCATCCTTATTAACCATTAAAAACATAATTCAGTGAGATTATATTCCATAAACATAGAGAGGACAATGTATGAGAAATAACTTCCATATGTATACATTGTCCTCTCTATGTTTATGGAATATAATCTCACTGAATTATGTTTTTAATGGTTAATATAAGGATGGACAAAAAACGGTATATATATATTGTTGTAACACAATACCTTGTATAAGAAACATTTACTACCTTTTTTCTTTTTGTTTCTGCTACGGACTTTCCTCCAATCAAACGGGTAGAATATGACACACCCGCGGCAGGCCCCGGAAAAGGGGTGTGCCTAACCAACATGGACATTTAAAAAGCTGAAGAGCGCCAAAAATGATCAGTACTTTTTTACCTCTTGATAAAGCCCGACCGAGGTTCGGGGGAAACGCGTCGAGGAATATAGGACATTGCTCCTGGTCTTTTCTAGTGTGTGGACAGTCACCGCGGTAATACGAAAGGGCAGTCCGGACGCTCTGTATTTACCTAGATCGGCTGACAGGAACTATTTGTCATCTGTGTTCCAGCGCACTCAAAGACCTTTTGATACAGGCTCATATTATTTTTAAATCTTGTAAGTGCAACATTATAGGTTGCGTGTGTGTTTTAACCAATAACATTTTCTTTTACATATCCCAGGGGTAGAGAACTGGGAGCTCCATCCGGAGGTATTTGCCCAGCTGACTCGGCTATGGGGCACACCAGAATTGGATCTGATGGCGTCCCGACAGAACGCCAAACTTCTGCGTTACGGGTCCAGGTCCCGGGATCCCCGGGCGGTACTGATAGATGCTCTAGCAGTGCCCTGTTCCTTCAATCTGGCTTATGTATTTCCACCGTTTCCTCTCCTCCCACGTCTGGTTGCCAGAATCAAGCAGGAGAGAGCTTCAGTGATTCTGATAGCACCTGCGTGGCCACGCAGGACTTGGTATGCAGACCTGGTGGACATGTCATCTGTTCCACCGTTGACTCTGCCAATGAGGCAGAACCTTCTAATCCTTCTGTGGTTCCTTCCTTTGGACGTGTTTGGCGCCTTGAAGTTCTATCTTCAGGCTACTAAGCATTTTAGACAAGCTTCTTCCTTATTTGTTTGTTCTGGGAAGCGTAAGGGTCAGAAGGTCTCAGACTCCCTTATCTTTTTAGTTAAGGGGTGTTATCCGCTTTGCTTATGAGACAGCGGGACATAAACCTCCTCAGAGTATTACGACTGATTCTACTAGAGCAGTGGCTTCTTCTTGGGCCTTTAAGAATGAGGCCTCTATGGATCAGATTTGTAAGGCGGCCTCCTGGTCCTCCTTACATACTTTTTCTAAATTTTACAAGTTTGATGTTTTTGCTTCAGCTGAAGCAGCCTTCGGGAGAGAGGTTTGGTAGGCTGTGGTGCCCTCAGATTACGCTCTTTTCTCTTGTAAGGTGTATCCAGTCCACGGGTTCATCCTTTACTTGTGGGATATTCTCCTTCCTAACAGGAAGTGGCAAAGAGAGCACATAGCAGAGCTGTCCATATAGCTCCCCCTCTAGCTCCACCCCCCAGTCATTCTCTTTGCCGGCTCTAAGCAATAGTGTCCCTCTCGGAAGGGTAAATTGAATGTGGTGTTAGATTTGTAGTTTTTGTTCTACAAGCAAAAGTTTATTTTAAATGGTACCGGTGTGTACAATTTACTCTCCAGCAAAAAAGAGATGAAGATTTCTGCAGAGAGGAAGATGATTTTAGCATGTTGTAACTAAAATCCAGTGCTGTTACCACACAGGACTGAGGAGTACAAGAAAACTTCAGTTGGGGGGGGGAACGGTTTGTAGGTTAGGCTGCAATAAGGTATGTTCAGTCATTTATTTCTAGACAAGACAGTGATAATGCTAGAAAAGGACTGATAAGATCCCCATGAGGGAAGGGTAAGCTTTCTTCAGAGACTAAGTATGGAATTACAAGCTTACATAACAGGGCTAATTTATGCTGGTTGACACTATTTTATGGCTAGTTGACAATTTTTTATGGCAAACGGTTTTTACTTATAAATATCGTTTTTGAGACACTTAGAAGGTCCCTTTGGGTTTCTTTCAGGGGTTGTTACCCACATGGCTAATATTATAACTCTTAGGAGTGTTTCTTTAGGCCTCACAGCACCGGAGTAAGGTGGGAGGGGCCTAATTTTGCGCCTCAGATGCACAGTTAGATTGACTAGATCTTCAGGCTGTGTTCACATGGAGGCTCCTGCTACAGTTTGAGGGCCCATAAGAAGCTTTTTCCCCATAAATCTGACTCCTAAGGGAAGGTAGGGCCACAGCAGAGCTGTGGCAAGGTGCTAAATTTGTTTTAACCGGTCTGTTTGCTTACTATTGATCCGGTTTGGGCATTAAGGGGTTAATCGATTTTTTTGCTAGTTGTGCAATCTTACAAATGCTTTAGGTACATACTGTGAACATTTCAGAAAGTCTGGTGCATTTTTCACTGTTTGAAAAAAAAAAATTCTGTGCCTTTAAGAAATAAAAAAGGCACACAATTTTCCAAAAGTGTGTTTTTGCTTGATTAATGTGATTTCTAAGCCTGTTTTGTTTTACTACTAGTCTGTTAAAACATGTCTGTCACCAAGGAAAATCCTTGTTCAATGTGTGTATAAGCCATGGTGGAACCCCCTCTCAAAATGTGTCCCACTTGTACTGATATGTCTATACACTTTAAAGATCATATTGTTGCACTTGAAAATGTGGCCCAAGATGATTCTCAGACAGAAGGTAATGAGGTTAGCCCGTTGACCTCTCCCCAAGTGTCACAACCAGTTACGCCCGCTCAAGCGACGCCTAGCACCTCTAGCGCGTCTAACTCTTTTACCTTACAGGATTTGGCGGCAGTTATGGATAATACCCTCTCAGTATTTTTATCTAAGCTGCCCGTGTTACCTGCAAAGCGTGATAGCTCTGTTTTAAGAACAGATTATGAGCATTCTGACGCTTTAGTAGCCATATCCGATATACACTCACAACGCTCTGAAATGGGGGCGAGGGATGTGCTGTCTGAGGGAGAAATTTCCGATTCGGGAAAGGTTGCTCCTCAGACAGACTCAGATACGTTGGCTTTTAAATTTAAACTAGAACACCTCCGCTTATTTCTCAGGGAGGTATTAGTTACTCTGGATGACTGTGACCCTTTGGTGGTTCAAGAGAAATTGTGTAAAATGGACAAGTACCTAGAAGTTCCTGTTTACACTGATGTGTTCCCGGTCCCTAAGAGGATTGCGAATATAGTAACTAGGGAGTGGGATAGACCAGGTATTCAGTTTGTTCCCCCTCCTGTTTTTAAGAAAATGTTCCCCATATCTGACACCACGCGGGACTCGTGGCAGACGGTCCCTAAGGTGGAGGGGGCTGTTTCTTCACTTGCTAAACGCACAACCATACCAATTGAGGACAGTTGTACTTTTAAAGACCCTATGGATAAAAAGTTAGAGGGTTTACTTAAGAAAATTTTTGTTCATCAAGGTTTTCTTCTCCAACCTATAGCGTGCATTGTTTCTGTAACTACTGCAGCTGCTTTCTGGTTCGAGGCGCTGGAAGATGCGCTACAGACGGAGACCTCATATGAGGACATTATGGACAGAATTAAGTCTCTTAAGCTGGCTAATTCTTTTATCACAGATGCCGCTTTCCAACTAGCTAAGTTAGCGGCAAAGAATTCAGGTTTTGCCATTCTGGCGCGCAGGGCGCTATGGCTCAAGTCCTGGTCGGCCAATGTGTCGTCAAAATCCAAACTACTGAACATCCCTTTCAAAGGAAAGACCCTTTTCGGGCCTGAATTGAAAGAGATTATCTCAGATATCACTGGGGGAAAAGGCCATGCTCTCCCTCAGGACAAGTCCTTTAAGACAAAGAACAAACAAAATAATTTCTCCAACATTGGTGTGTCCGGTCCACGGCGTCATCCTTACTTGTGGGATATCTCTTCCCCAACAGGAAATGGCAAAGAGTCCCAGCAAAGCTGGCCATATAGTCCCTCCTAGGCTCCGCCCACCCCAGTCATTCTCTTTGCCGTTGCACAGGCAACATCTCCACGGAGATGGTTAAAGGGACAGTCTAGGCCAAAATAAACTTTCATGATTCAGATAGAGCATGTAATTTTAAATAATTTTCCAATGTACTTTTATCACCAATTTTGCTTTGTTCTCTTGGTATTTTTAGTTGAAAGCTTAACCTAGGAGGTTCATATGCTAATTTCTTAGACCTTGAAGCCCTCCTCTTTCAGATTGCATTTTAACAGTTTTTCACCACTAGGGGGTGTTAGTTCACATATTTCATATAGATAACACTGTGCTCGTGCACGTGAAGTAATCTGGGAGCAGGCACTGATTGGCTAGACTGCAAGTCTGTCAAAAGAACTGAAAAAAGGGGCAGTTTGCAGAGGCTTAGATACAAGATAATCACAGAGTTTAAAAGTATATTATTATAACTGTGTTGGTTATGCAAAACTGGGAAATGGGTAATAAAGGGATTATCTATCTTTTAAAACAATAAAAATTCTGGTGTAGACTGTCCCTTTAAGAGTTTTTTGGTGTTTAAAAGCATCATCCGATTGGCTTATGAGACTGCCGGACGGCAGCCTCCTGAAAGAATCACAGCTCACTCCACTAGTGCTGTGGCTTCCACATGGGCCTTCAAGAACGAGGCTTCTGTTGACCAGATATGTAAGGCAGCGACTTGGTCTTCACTGCACACTTTTGCCAAATTTTACAAATTTGATACTTTTGCTTCTTCGGAGGCTATTTTTGGGAGAAAGGTTTTGCAAGCTGTGGTGCCTTCCGTTTAGGTAACCTGATTTGCTCCCTCCCTTCATCCGTGTCCTAAAGCTTTGGTATTGGTTCCCACAAGTAAGGATGACGCCGTGGACCGGACACACCAATGTTGGAGAAAACAGAATTTATGCTTACCTGATAAATTACTTTCTCAAACGGTGTGTCTGGTCCACGGCCCGCCCTGGTTTTTTAATCAGGTCTGATGAATTATTTTCTCTAACTACAGTCACCACGGTACCATATGGTTTCTCCTATATATATTTCCTCCTGTCCGTCGGTCGAATGACTGGGGTGGGCGGAGCCTAGGAGGGACTATATGGCCAGCTTTGCTGGGACTCTTTGCCATTTCCTGTTGGGGAAGAGATATCCCACAAGTAAGGATGACGCCGTGGACCGGACACACCGTTGGAGAAAGTAATTTATAAGGTAAGCATAAATTCTGTTTCTTTCATGTAATTAGCAAGAGTCCATGAGCTAGTGACGTATGGGATATACATTCCTACCAGGAGGGGCAAAGTTTCCCAAACCTTAAAATGCCTATAAATACACCCCTCACCACACCCACAATTCAGTTTTACAAACTTTGCCTCCGATGGAGGTGGTGAAGTAAGTTTGTGCTAGATTCTACGTTGATATGCGCTCCGCAGCAAGTTGGAGCCCGGTTTTCCTCTCAGCGTGCAGTGAATGTCAGAGGGATGTGAGGAGAGTATTGCCTATTTGAATGCAGTGATCTCCTTCTACGGGGTCTATTTCATAGGTTCTCTGTTATCGGTCGTAGAGATTCATCTCTTACCTCCCTTTTCAGATCGACGATGTACTCTTATATATACCATTACCTCTGCTGATTCTCGTTTCAGTACTGGTTTGGCTTTCTACAAACATGTAGATGAGTGTCCTGGGGTAAGTAAATCTTATTTTTTGTGACACTCTAAGCTATGGTTGGGCACTTTGTTTATAAAGTTCTAAATATATGTATTCAAACATTTATTTGCCTTGACTCAGAATGTTCAACTTTCCTTATTTTTCAGACAGTCAGTTTCATATTTGGGATTATGCATTTGAATTAATTCATTTTTTCTTACCTTCAAAAATTTGACTCTTTTTTTCCTGTGGGCTGTTAGGCTCGCGGGGGCTGAAAATGCTTCATTTTATTGCGTCATTCTTGGCGCGGACTTTTTTGGCGCAAAAATTATTTTTCGTTTCCGGCGTCATACGTGTCGCCGGAAGTTGCGTCATTTTTTGACGTTATTTTGCGCCAAAAATGTCGGCGTTCCGGATGTGGCGTCATTTTTGGCGCCAAAAGCATTTAGGCGCCAAATAATGTGGGCGTCTTATTTGGCGCTAAAAAAATAAGGGCGTCGCTTTTGTCTCCACATTATTTAAGTCTTATTTTTTCATTGCTTCTGGTTGCTAGAAGCTTGTTCTTTGGCATTTTTTTCCCATTCCTGAAACTGTCATTTAAGGAATTTGATCAATTTTGCTTTATATGTTGTTTTTTCTCTTACATATTGCAAGATGTTTCACGTTGCATCTGAGTCAGAAGATACTACAGGAAAATCGCTGTCTAGTGCTGGAGCTACCAAGCTAAGTGTATCTGCTATAATTTTTGGTATCTGTTTCTCCAGCTGTTGTTTGTATTGCATGTCATGACAAACTTATTAATGCAGATAAAATTTCCTTTAGTACTGTTACATTACCTGTTGCTGTTCCGTCAACATCTAATTTTCAGAGTGTTCCTGATAAACATAAGAGATTTTATTTTTTAAATCCATTAAGAAGGCTATGTCTGTTATTTCTCCTTCTAGTTTACATAAATGTCTTTTAAAACTTCTCTTTTTTCAGATGAATTTTTAAATGAACATCATCATTTTGATGCTGATAAATCTTTGTATTCAAGATGGAATTTATTCGTTCTTTATTTAAAGAAGTATTAATTGCATTAGAAATAGAGGATTCTGGTCCTCTTGATACTAAATCTAAACGTTTAAATAAGGTTTTTAAATCTCCTGTAGTTATTCCAGAAGTGTTTAATCTCCCTGATGCTATTTCTGAAGTAATTTCCAGGGAATGGAATAATTTGGGTAATTCTTTTACTCCTTCTAAACGTTTAAGCAATTATATCCTGTGCCATCTGACAGATTAGAGTTTTTTTGGGACAAAATCCCTAAGGTTATGGGGCTGTCTCTACTCCTGCTAAATGTGCTACTATTCCTACGGCAGATAGTAATTCATTTAAGGATCCTTTAGATAGGAAAATTGAATCCTTTCTAAGAAAAGCTTACTTATGTTCAGGTAATCTTCTTAGACCTGCTATATTTTTAGCGGATGTTGCTGCAGCTTCAACTTTTGGTTAGAAGCTTTAGCGCAACAAGTAACAGATCATATTTTTATAGCATTATTATTATTCTATAACATGCTAATAATTTTATTGGTGATACCATCTTTTGATATCATTAGAGTTGATGTCAGGTATATGTCTCTAGCTATTTTAGCTAGAAAAGCTTTATGGATTAAACTTGGAATGCTGATATGTCTTCTAAGTCAACTTTGCTTTCCTTTTCTTTCCAGGGTAATAAATTATTATTTCAACTGTTTCTGGAAGGAAGGGAACTTTTTTACCAAAGGATAAAAAATCTAAGGTAAATTTAGGTCTAATAATCATTTTCGTTCCTTTCCTCACAATAAGGAACAAAAGCCTGATCCTTCATCCTCAGGAGCGGTATCAGTTTGGAAACTATTTCCAGTTTGGAATATATCCAAGCCTTATAGAAAACCTATAGCCAGCTCCTAAGTACCCATGAAGGTGCGGACCTTATTCCAGCTCAGCTGGTATGGGGCAGATTACGTTTTCTTCAAAGAAATTTTGATCAATTCCGTTCTCAATTTCTGGTTTCAGAACATTGTTTCAGAAAGGTACAGCATTGGCTTCAGTTAAGGCCTCCCGTGTCCCAGTTAACACAGCAAAGGCTCAGCATTTCTGAAATGTGTTTCAGATCTAGAGTTGGCTGGAGTAATTATGCCAGTTCCAGTTCTGGAACAGGGGCTGGGGTTTTATTTTATCTCTTCATTGTACCAAAGAAGGTCAATTCCTTCAGACCAGTTCCGGATCTATCAATATTGAATTGTTATGTAAGGATACCAACATTCAGTTTCTGTAGGACTGTCCTGCCTTTTGTTTAGCAAGGGCATTATATGTCTACAATAGATTTACAGGATGTGTATCTGCATATTCCGATTCATCCAGATCACTTTTAGTGTCTGAGATTCTCTTTTTAGACAAGCATTACCAGTTTTGTGGCTCTACCGTTTGGCCTAGCCTCAGTTCCAAGAATTTTTTTCAAAGGTTCTCGGTGCCCTTCTTTCTGTAATCAGAGAACAGGGTTTTGGTATTTCCTTATTGGACGATATCTGGGTACTTGCTCAGTCTTCTCATTTTCGAAGAATCTCATACGAATCGACTTGTGTTGTTTCTTCAAGTTCATGGTTGGAGGATCAATTTACCAATCAGTTCATTGATTCCTCAGACAAGGGTAACCTTTTTAGGTTTCTAGAATAGATTCAGTGTCTATGACTCTGTCCTTGTCAGACAAGAGAAGTTTAACATTGATTTCAGCTTGTCAAAACCTTAAGTCACAATCATTCCCTTTGGTAGCCTTATGCATGGAAATTTTAGGTCTTAGGACTGCCGCATCAGATGCGATCTCCTTTGCTCGTTTTCACATGCGACCTCTTCAGCTCTGTATGCTGAACCAAAGGTGCAGGGATTTCTCAAAGATATCTCACTTAATATCTTTAAACCGATTATACGACACTCTCTGACATGGTGGACAGATCACCATCGTTTAGTTCAGGGGGCTTCTTTGTTCTTCCGACCTGGACTATAATCTCAACAGATGCAAGTCTTACAGGTTGGGGAGCTGTGTGGGGGTATCTGACGGCACAAGGGGTTTGGGAATCTCAGGAGGTGAGATTTCCGATCAATATTTTGGAACTCCGTGCAATTTCAGAGCTCTTCAGTCTTGTCCTCTTCTGAAGAGAGAGTTGTTCATTTGTTTTCAGATAGATAATGTCACAACTGTGGCATACATCAATCATCAAGGAGGGACTCACAGTCCTCTGGCTATGAAAGAAGTATCTCGAATTTTGGTTTGGGCGGAATCCAGCTCCTGTCTAATCTCTGCGGTTCATATCCCAGGTATGGACAATTGGAAAGCGGATTATCTCAGTCGCCAAACGTTGCACCTGGGCGAATGGTCTTCACCCAGAGGTATTTCCTCAGATTGTTCAAATGTGGTAACTCCCAGAAATAGATCTGATGGCTTCTCATCTAAACAAGAAACTTCCCTGGTATCTGTCCGGATCCAGGGATCCTCGGGCGGAGGCAGTGGATGCATTATCTCTTCCTTACAAGTGTCATCCTGCCTATATCTTTCCGCCTCTAGTTCTTCTTCCAAGGGTATTCTCCAATATTCTAAAGGAATACTCGTTTGTCCTGCTGGTAGCTCCAGCATGGCCTCACAGGTTTTGGTATGCGGATCTTGTCCGGATGGCCTCTTGCCAGCTGTGGACTCTTCCGTTAAGACCAGTCTTTCTGTCTCAAGGTTCTTTTTTCCATCAGGATCTCAAAACCTTAATTTTAAGGTGTGGAGTTTGAACGCTTGATTCTTGGTCAAAGAGGTTTCTATGACTCTGTGATTGATACTATGTGACAGGCTCGTAAATCTGTATCTAGAGAGATATATTATAGAGTCTGGAAGACTTATATTTCTTCAGGATGGTTTAGATAAAGGTTTGTCCGCAAGTTTCTTGAAAGACAAATCTCTGCTCTTTCTGTTCTTTTTCACAGAAGGATTGCTAATCTTCCTGATATTCATTGTTTTGTACAAGCTTTGGTTCGTATAAAACCTGTCATTAAGTCAATTTCTCCTCCTTGGAGTTTGAATTTGGTTCTGGGGGCTCTTCAAGCTCCTCCTTTTGAACCCATGCATTCTTTGGTCATTATATTACTTTCTTGGAAAGTTTTGTTTATTTGGCCATCTCTTCTGCCAGAAGAGTCTCTGAATTATCTACTCTTTTTTGTGAGTCTCCTTTTCTGATTTTGCATCAGGATAAGGCGGTGCTGCGAACTTCTTTTGAATTTTTTACCTAAGGTTGTGAATTCTAACAACATTAGTAGAGAAATTGTGGTTCCTTCATTATGTCCTAATCCTATGAATTCTAAGGAGAAATCATTGCATTCTTTGGATGCTGTTAGAGCTTTGTAATATTATGTTGAAGCTATTAAGTCTTTACGAAAGACTTCTAGTCTATTTATCATCTTTTCCGGTTCTAGAAAAGACCAGAAAGCTTCTGCCATTTCTTTGGCATCTTGGTTGAAATCTTTATTTCTCCAACATAGGTGTGTCCGGTCCACGGCGTCATCCTTACTTGTGGGATATTCTCTTCCCCAACAGGAAATGGCAAAGAGCCCAGCAAAGCTGGTCACATGATCCCTCCTAGGCTCCGCCTACCCCAGTCATTCTCTTTGCCGTTGTACAGGCAACATCTCCACGGAGATGGCTTAGAGTTTTTTAGTGTTTAACTGTAGTTTTTTATTATTCAATCAAGAGTTTGTTATTTTGAAATAGTGCTGGTATGTACTATTTACTCAGAAACAGAAAAGAGATGAAGATTTCTGTTTGTATGAGGAAAATGATTTTAGCAACCGTAACTAAAATCCATGGCTGTTCCACACAGGACTGTTGAGAGCAATTAACTTCAGTTGGGGGAACAGTGTGCAGTCTCTTGCTGCTTGAGGTATGACACATTCTAACAAGACGATGTAATGCTGGAAGCTGTCATTTTCCCTATGGGATCCGGTAAGCCATGTTTATTACGATCGTAAATAAGGGCTTCACAAGGGCTTATTTAGACTGTAGACTTTTCTGGGCTAAATCGATTCATTATTAACACATATTTAGCCTTGAGGAATCATTTTATCTGGGTATTTTGATATAATAATATCGGCAGGCACTGTATTAGACACCTTATTTCTTAGGGGCTTTCCCAAAGCATAAGCAGAGTCTCATTTTCGCGCCGGTGTGGCGCACTTGTTTTTGAGAGGCATGGCATGCAGTCGCATGTGAGAGGAGCTCTGATACTTAGAAAAAGACTTTCTGAAGGCGTCATTGGTATCGTATTCCCCTTTGGGTTTGGTTGGGTCTCAGCAAAGCAGATACCAGGGACTGTAAAGGGGTTAAAGCTTAAAACGGCTCCGGTTCCGTTATTTTAAGGGTTAAAGCTTCCAAATTTGGTGTGCAATATTTTTAAGGCTTTAAGACACTGTGGTGAAAATTTGGTGAATTTTGAACAATTCCTTCATGTTTTTTCGCAATTGCAGTAATAAAGTGTGTTCAGTTTAAAATTTAAAGTGACAGTAACGGTTTTATTTTAAAACGTTTTTAGTACTTTCTTATCAAGTTTATGCCTGTTTAACATGTCTGAACTACCAGATAGACTGTGTTCTGAATGTGGGGAAGCCAGAATTCCTATTCATTTAAATAAATGTGATTTATGTGATAATGACAATGATGCCCAAGATGATTCCTCAAGTGAGGGGAGTAAGCATGGTACTGCATCATTCCCTCCTTCGTCTACACGAGTCTTGCCCACTCAGGAGGCCCCTAGTACATCTAGCGCGCCAATACTCCTTACTATGCAACAATTAACGGCTGTAATGGATAATTCTGTCAAAAACATTTTAGCCAAAATGAACCCTTGTCAGCGTAAGCGTGGCTGCTCTGTTTTAGTTACTGAAGAGCATGACGACGCTGATATTAATATCTCTGAAGGGCCCCTAACCCAATCTGAGGGGGCCAGGGAGGTTTTGTCTGAGGGAGAAATTACTGATTCAGGGAACATTTCTCATCAGGCTGAATCTGATGTGATTACATTTAAATTTAAGTTGGAACATCTCTGCATTTTGCTTAAGGAGGTATTATCCACTCTGGATGATTGTGAAAAGTTGGTCATCCCAGAGAAACTATGTAAAATGGACAAGTTCCTAGAGGTGCCGGGGCTCCCAGAAGCTTTTCCTATACCCAAGCGGGTGGCGGACATTGTTAATAAAGAATGGGAAAGGCCCGGTATTCCTTTCGTCCCTCCCCCCATATTTAAAAAATTGTTTCCTATGGTCGACCCCAGAAAGGACTTATGGCAGTCAGTCCCCAAGGTCGAGGGAGCGGTTTCTACTTTAAACAAACGCACCACTATACCCATAGAGGATAGTTGTGCTTTCAAAGATCCTATGGATAAAAAATTAGAAGGTTTGCTTAAAAAGATGTTTGTTCAGCAGGGTTACCTTCTACAACCCATTTCATGCATTGTCCCTGTCACTACAGCCGCATATTTCTGGTTTGATGAACTGATAAAGGTGCTCGATAGTGATTCTCCTCCTTATGAGGAGATTATGGACAGAATCAATGCTCTCAAATTGGCTAATTCTTTCACTCTAGACGCCACTTTGCAATTGGCTAGGTTAGCGGCTAAGAATTCTGGGTTTGCTATTGTGGCGCGCAGAGCGCTTTGGTTGAAATCTTGGTCGGCTGATGCGTCTTCCAAGAACAAGCTACTAAACATTCCTTTCAAGGGGAAAACGCTGTTTGGCCCTGACTTGAAAGAGATTATCTCTGATATCACTGGGGGTAAGGGCCACGCCCTTCCTCAGGATCGGCCTTTCAAGGCAAAAAATAGACCTAATTTTCGTCCCTTTCGTAAAAACGGACCAGCCCAAAGTGCTACGTCCTCTAAGCAAGAGGGTAATACTTCTCAAGCCAAGCCAGCTTGGAGACCAATGCAAGGCTGGAACAAGGGAAAGCAGGCCAAGAAACCTGCCACTGCTACCAAGACAGCATGAAATATTGGCCCCCGATCCGGGACCGGATCTGGTGGGGGGCAGACTCTCTCTCTTCGCTCAGGCTTGGGCAAGAGATGTTCTGGATCCTTGGGCGCTAGAAATAGTCTCCCAGGGTTATCTTCTGGAATTCAAGGGACTTCCCCCAAGGGGAAGGTTCCACAGGTCTCAGTTGTCTTCAGACCACATAAAAAGACAGGCGTTCTTACATTGTGTAGAAGACCTGTTAAAAATGGGAGTGATTCATCCTGTTCCATTAAGAGAACAAGGGATGGGGTTCTACTCCAATCTGTTCATAGTTCCCAAAAAAGAGGGAACGTTCAGACCAATCTTAGATCTCAAGATCTTAAACAAATTTCTCAAGGTCCCATCGTTCAAGATGGAAACCATTCGAACTATCCTTCCTTCCATCCAGGAAGGTCAATTCATGACCACGGTGGATTTAAAGGATGCGTATCTACATATTCCTATCCACAAGGAACATCATCGGTTCCTAAGGTTTGCATTCCTGGACAAACATTACCAGTTTGTGGCGCTTCCTTTCGGATTAGCCACTGCTCCAAGGATTTTCACAAAGGTACTAGGGTCCCTTCTAGCGGTGCTAAGACCAAGGGGCATTGCAGTAGTACCTTACCTGGACGACATTCTGATTCAAGCGTCGTCCCTCCCTCGAGCAAAGGCTCACACGGACATCGTCCTGGCCTTTCTCAGATCTCACGGCTGGAAAGTGAATGTGGAAAAGAGTTCACTATCCCCGTCAACAAGGGTTCCCTTCTTGGGAACAATTATAGACTCCTCAGAAATGAGGATTTTTCTAACAGAGGCCAGAAAAACAAAACTTCTGGACTCTTGTCGGATACTTCATTCCGTTCCTCTTCCTTCCGTAGCTCAGTGCATGGAAGTGATCGGGTTGATGGTAGCGGCAATGGACATAGTTCCTTTTGCGCGCATTCATCTAAGACCATTACAACTGTGCATGCTCAGTCAGTGGAATGGGGACTATACAGACTTGTCTCCAAAGATACAAGTAAATCAGAGGACCAGAGACTCACTCCGTTGGTGGCTGTCCCTGGACAACCTGTCACAAGGGATGACATTCCGCAGACCAGAGTGGGTCATTGTCACGACCGACGCCAGTCTGATGGGCTGGGGCGCGGTCTGGGGATCCCTGAAAGCTCAGGGTCTTTGGTCTCGGGAAGAATCTCTTCTACCGATAAATATTCTGGAACTGAGAGCGATATTCAATGCTCTCAAGGCTTGGCCTCAGCTAGCGAGGACCAAGTTCATACGGTTTCAATCAGACAACATGACGACTGTTGCGTACATCAACCATCAGGGGGGAACAAGGAGTTCCCTAGCGATGGAAGAAGTGACCAAGATTATTCTATGGGCGGAGTCTCACTCCTGCCACCTGTCTGCTATCCACATCCCGGGAGTGGAAAATTGGGAAGCGGATTTTCTGAGTCGTCAGACATTGCATCCGGGGGAGTGGGAACTCCATCCGGAAATCTTTGCCCAAGTCACTCAGCTGTGGGGCATTCCAGACATGGATCTAATGGCCTCTCGTCAGAACTTCAAAGTTCCCTCCTACGGGTCCAGATCCAGGGATCCCAAGGCGGCTCTAGTGGATGCACTAGTAGCACCTTGGACCTTCAAACTAGCTTATGTGTTCCCGCCGTTTCCTCTCATCCCCAGGCTGGTAGCCAGGATCAATCAGGAGAGGGCGTCGGTGATCTTGATAGCTCCTGCGTGGCCACGCAGGACTTGGTATGCAGATCTGGTGAATATGTCATCGGCTCCACCTTGGAAGCTACCTTTGAGACGAGACCTTCTTGTTCAGGGTCCGTTCGAACATCCGAATCTGGTTTCACTCCAGCTGACTGCTTGGAGATTGAACGCTTGATTTTATCGAAGCGAGGTTTCTCAGATTCTGTTATCGATACTCTTGTTCAGGCCAGAAAGCCTGTAACTAGAAAGATTTACCACAAAATTTGGAAAAAATATATCTGTTGGTGTGAATCTAAAGGATTCCCTTGGGACAAGGTTAAGATTCCTAGGATTCTATCCTTCCTTCAAGAAGGATTGGAAAAAGGATTATCGGCAAGTTCCCTGAAAGGACAGATTTCTGCCTTGTCGGTGTTACTTCACAAAAAGCTGGCAGCTGTGCCAGATGTTCAAGCCTTTGTTCAGGCTCTGGTTAGAATCAAGCCTGTTTACAAACCTTTGACTCCTCCTTGGAGTCTCAATTTAGTTCTTTCAGTTCTTCAGGGGGTTCCGTTTGAACCCTTACATTCCGTTGATATTAAGTTATTATCTTGGAAAGTTTTGTTTTTAGTTGCAATTTCTTCTGCTAGAAGAGTTTCAGAATTATCTGCTCTGCAGTGTTCTCCTCCTTATCTGGTGTTCCATGCAGATAAGGTGGTTTTACGTACTAAACCTGGTTTTCTTCCAAAAGTTGTTTCTAACAAAAACATTAACCAGGAGATTATCGTACCTTCTCTGTGTCCGAAACCAGTTTCAAAGAAGGAACGTTTGTTGCACAATTTGGATGTTGTTCGCGCTCTAAAATTCTATTTAGATGCTACAAAGGATTTTAGACAAACATCTTCCTTGTTTGTTGTTTATTCAGGTAAAAGGAGAGGTCAAAAAGCAACTTCTACCTCTCTCTCTTTTTGGATTAAAAGCATCATCAGATTGGCTTACGAGACTGCCGGACGGCAGCCTCCCGAAAGAATCACAGCTCATTCCACTAGGGCTGTGGCTTCCACATGGGCCTTCAAGAACGAGGCTTCTGTTGATCAGATATGTAGGGCAGCGACTTGGTCTTCACTGCACACTTTTACCAAATTTTACAAGTTTGATACTTTTGCTTCTTCTGAGGCTATTTTTGGGAGAAAGGTTTTGCAAGCCGTGGTGCCTTCCATTTAGGTGACCTGATTTGCTCCCTCCCTTCATCCGTGTCCTAAAGCTTTGGTATTGGTTCCCACAAGTAAGGATGACGCCGTGGACCGGACACACCTATGTTGGAGAAAACAGAATTTATGTTTACCTGATAAATTTCTTTCTCCAACGGTGTGTCCGGTCCACGGCCCGCCCTGGTTTTTTTAATCAGGTCTGATAATTTATTTTCTTTAACTACAGTCACCACGGTACCATATGGTTTCTCCTATGCAAATATTCCTCCTTAACGTCGGTCGAATGACTGGGGTAGGCGGAGCCTAGGAGGGATCATGTGACCAGCTTTGCTGGGCTCTTTGCCATTTCCTGTTGGGGAAGAGAATATCCCACAAGTAAGGATGACGCCGTGGACCGGACACACCGTTGGAGAAAGAAATTTATCAGGTAAACATAAATTCTGTTTTCATCATGCCTATGTTGAGTCGGGTAACACTCCGCCTCAAAGGATTACAGCTCATTCTACTAGGTTAGTTTCTACTTCCTGGGCGTTTAAGAATGAAGCTTCGGTTGATCAGATTTGCAAAACAGCAACTTGGTCCTCTTTGCATACTTTTACTAAATTCTACCATTTTGATGTGTTTTCTTCTTCTGAAGCAGTTTTTGGTAGAAACGTACTTCAGGCAGTGGTTTCAGTTTGAATCTTCTGCTTATGTTTTTTCATTAAAAATTTTATTCTGGGTGTGGATTATTTTCAGCAGGAATTGGCTGTCTTTATTTTATCCCTCCCTCTCTAGTGACTCTTGTGTGGAAAGATCCACATCTTGGGTAATCATTATCCCATACGTCACTAGCTCATGGACTCTTGCTAATTACATGAAAGAAAACATAATTTATGTAAGAACTTACCTGATAAATTCATTTCTTTCATATTAGCAAGAGTCCATGAGGCCCGCCCTTTTTTGTGGTGGTTTTGATTTTTTTGTATAAAGCACAATTATTCCAATTCCTTATTTTATATGCTTTCGCACTTTTTTCTTATCACCCCACTTCTTGGCTATTCGTTAAACTGAATTGTGGGTGTGGTGAGGGGTGTATTTATAGGCATTTTAAGGTTTGGGAAACTTTGCCCCTCCTGGTAGGAATGTATATCCCATACGTCACTAGCTCATGGACTCTTGCTAATATGAAAGAAATGAATTTATCAGGTAAGTTCTTACATAAATTATGTTTTTTCATTCCTTTCGAAATTTCAGGAGCGGTCTCACTTCATCCTCCCCTGCTGCAATGCAAGAGGGTAACACTTCACAACCCAGGGCAGCCTGGAAACCTTACCAGGGCTGGAACAAGGGTAAACAGGCCAAGAAGCCTGCAGCTGCCTCCAAGACAGCATGAAGGGGTAGCCCCCGATCCGGGACCGGATCTAGTAGGGGGCAGACTCTCTTTGCTCAGGCCTGGGCAAGAGACGTACACGATCCCTGGGCCTTAGAGATTGTATCCCAGGGATATCTTCTAGAATTCAAGGACTCCCCTCCAAGGGGAAGGTTCCATATTTCTCGTCTGTCTACAGACACGACAAAGAAAGCGGCGTTCTTACGCTGTGTAGAAGACCTACATACAATGGGAGTGATCCACCCAGTTCCAATTGCGGAACAAGGGCTGGGGTTTTACTCAAACCTGTTTGTGGTTCCCAAAAAAGAAGGAACTTTCAGACCAATCCTGGATCTCAAAATTCTAAACAAATTCCTCAGAGTCCCATCATTCAAGATGGAGACCATTCGGAGAATCTTACCAATGATCCAGGAGGGTCAATATATGACTACCATGGATCTAAAGGATGCATATCTACACATTCCTATCCACAAAGATAATCACCATTTTCTCAGGTTTGCCTTTCTGGACAAGCATTTTCAGTTTGTGGCTCTCCCTTTCGGGTTGGCCACTGCTCCCAGAATTTTCACAAAGGTGCTAGGGTCCCTCCTGGCGGTGCTAAGACCGCTGGGCATAGCAGTGGCGCCTTATCTAGACGACATCTTAATTCTGGCGTCAACTTTCCAAAGAGCCAAGTCTCACAAGGAAATCGTAGTGGCCTTTCTGAGGTCTCACGGGTGGAAGGTGAACATCAAAAAAGAGTTCTCTCTCCCCCCTCACAAGAGTTCCCTTCCTAGGAACACTAATAGACTCGGTAGAAATGACAATATTTCTGACGGATGTCAGAAAGTTAAAACTCTTAACTACTTGCCGAGCTCTTATTTCCATTCCTCTGCCGTCTGTAGCTCAGTGCATGGAGACAATCGGACTAATGGTAGCGGCAATGGACATAGTCCCTTTTGCATGGATACACCTCAGACCACTGCAACTATGCATGCTCAAACAGTGGAATGGGGATTATGCAGATTTGTCTCCTCAAATACAGTTGGACCAGGGGACCAGAGATTCTCTTCTCTGGTGGTTGTCTCAGGATCACCTGTCTCAGGGAATGTGTTTCCGCAGACCAGAGTGGATCATCGTAACGACCGACGCCAGCCTGTTGGGCTGGGGTGCTGTCTGGGACTCCCTGAAAGCTCAGGGCTTATGGTCTCGGGAAGAAGCTCTTCTCCCGATAAACATTCTGGAACTGAGGGCGATATTCAACGCATTTCAGGCATGGCCTCAGCTAGCTGCGGCCAAATTCATCAGATTTCAGTCGGACAACATCACGACTGTAGCTTACATCAACCATCAAGGGGGAACAAGGAGTCCCCTAGCAATGATGGAAGTAACCAAAATAATCAGGTGAGCGGAGGATCACTCTTGCCACCTCTCAGCAATTCACATCCCAGGAGTAGACAACTGGGAAGCGGATTTTCTAAGTCTGCAGACTTTTCATCCGGGGGAGTGGGAACTCCACCCGGAGGTATTTGCCCAGCTGACTCAGCTATGGGGCACTCTAGAATTGGATCTGATGGCGTTCCGTCAGAATGCCAAACTTCCTCTTTACGGGTCCAGGTCCCGGGATCCCCAGGCGGTGTTGATAGATGCTCTAGCAGCGCCTTGGTCCTTCAATCTGGCCTGTTTTTCCACCGTTTCCTCTCCTTCCTCGTCTGGTTGCCAGAATCAAGCAGGAGAGGGCGTCAGTGATTCTAATAGCACCTGCGTGGCCACGCAGGACTTGGTATGCAGACCTAGTGGACATGTCATCCGTTCCACCATGGACTCTGCCAATGAGGCAGGACCTTCTACTTCAAGGTCCTTTCAAACATCCAAATCTAATTTCTCTGCGTCTGACTGCTTGGAGATTGAACGCCTAATTATATCTAAGCGTGGTTTCTCTGAGTCGGTTATAGATACCCTGATTCAGGCTAGAAAGCCTGTCACCAGGAAAATCTACCATAAGATTTGGTGAAAATATCTTTGTTGGTGCGAATCCAAGGGTTACTCATGGAGTGAGATTAGGATTCCCAGGATATTGTCCTTTGTTCAAGAAGGATTGGAGAACGGATTATCAGCTAATTCCTTAAGAGGACAGATATCTGCTTTGTCTATTCTTTTACACAAACGTCTGGCAGAGGTACCAGACGTTCAAGCGTTTAGTCAGGCTTTATTCAGAATCAAGCCTGTTTATAGACCCGTGGCTCTGCCATGGAGTCTGAATTTAGTTCTTTCAGTTCTGCAAGGGGTTCCGTTTGAACCTTTACATTCCATAGATATTAAACTTTTATCTTGGAAAGTTTTGTTTTTGGTAGCTATCTCTTCTGCTCGAAGAGTTTGAGTTATCTGCCTTACAGAGTGACTCACCTTACTTGGTGTTCCACGCAGATAAGGTAGTTTTGCGTACCAAACCCGGTTTTCTTCCTAAGGTTGTATCTAATAAGAATATTAACCAGGAAATTGTGGTTCCTTCTCTGTGTCCTAATCCTTCGTCAAAGAAGGAACGTCTGTTACACAATCTTGATGTGGTTCGTGCTTTAAAGTTCTATTTACAAGCAACTAAGGATTTCAGACTAACAACTTCTTTATCTATTCTGGTAAGAGGAGAGGTCAAAAGGCGACCGCTACCTCTTTCCTTTTGGCTGAAAAGCATCATCCGTTTGGCCTATGAGACTGCTGGCCAGCAGCCTCCTGAAACAATTACTGCTCATTCTACCAGAGCAGTGGCTTCCACATGGGCTTTTAAAAAATGAGGCTTCTGTTGAACAGATTTGTAAGGCAGCAACTTGGTCTTCGCTGCATACTTTTTCCAAATTTTACAAATTCGATACTTTCTCCAACATTGGTGTGTCCGGTCCACGGCGTCATCCTTACTTGTGGGATATTCTCTTCCCCAACAGGAAATGGCAAAGAGTCCCAGCAAAGCTGGTCACATGATCCCTCCTAGGCTCCGCCCACCCCAGTCATTCTCTTTGCCGTTGCACAGGCAACATCTCCACGGAGATGGTTAAGAGTTTTTTGGTGTTTAAATGTAGTTTTATTCTTCTATCAAGTGTTTGTTATTTTAAAATAGTGCTGGTATGTACTATTTACTCTGAAACAGAAAAGGATGAAGATTTCTGTTTGTAAGAGGAAGATGATTTTTAGCAGACAGTAACTAAAATCGATTGCTGTTTCCACACAGGACTGTTGAGATGAAGTAACTTCAGTTGGGGGAAACAGTTAGCAGTCTTTTCTGCTTAAGGTATGACTAGCCATATTTCTAACAAGACCATGTAATGCTGGAAGGCTGTCATTTCCCCTCATGGGGACCGGTAAGCCATTTTCTTAGTTAAACATAAAAGAATAAAGGGCTTCAAAAAGGGCTTAAAAACTGGTAGACATTTTTCTGGGCTAAAACGATTGCTTTACTAGGCATATTATGCAGATTCTAACTAATTATTGGTATTATAATCTTGGGGAACGTTTAGAAAAACGGCAGGCACTGTGTTGGACACCTTTTTCAGATGGGGGCCTTTCTAGTTATAGACAGAGCCTCATTCTGGGACTGTATAGGGGTTAAATGTAAAAACGGCTCCGGTTCCGTTAATTTAAGGGTTAAAGCTCTGAAATTTGGTGTGCAATACTTTTAATGCTTTAAGACACTGTGGTGAAATTTTGGTGAATTTTGAACAATTCCTTCATACTTTTTCACATATTCAGTAATAAAGTGTTTTCATTTTGAAATTTAAAGTGACAGTAACGGTTTTATTTTAAAACGTTTTTTGTGCTTTGTTGACAAGTTTAAGCCTGTTTAACATGTCTGTACCATCAGATAAGCTATGTTCTATATGTATGAAAGCCAATGTGTCTCCCCATTTAAATTTATGTGATAATTGTGCCAATAGTGTCCAAACAAAGTAAGGACAGTAATGCAACAGATAATGATATTGCCCAAGATGATTCCTCAAATGAGGGGAGTAAACATACTACATCATCCCCTACTGTGTCTACACCAGTTATGCCCACACAGGAGGCCCCTAGTACATCTAGTGCGCCAATACTTATTAGCATGCAACAATTAACGGCTGTAATGGATAACTCCATAGCAAATCTTTTATCCAAAATGCCTACTTATCAGAGAAAGCGCGATTGCTCTGTTTTAAACACTGAAGAGCAAGAGGACGCTGATGATAACTGTTCTGACATACCCTCACACCAATCTCAAGGGGCCATGAGGGAGGTTTTGTCTGATGGAGAAATTTCAGATTCAGGAAAAATTTCTCATCAAGCTGAACCTGATGTTGTGACATTTAAATTTAAATTAGAACATCTCCGCGCACTGCTTAAGGAGGTGTTATCTACTCTGGATGATTGTGACAATTTGGTCATTCCAGAGAAATTATGTAAGATGGACAAGTTCCTAGAGGTTCCGGTGCCCCCGACGCTTTTCCTATACCCAAGCGGGTGGCGGACATAGTAAATAAAGAGTGGGAAAGGCCCGGCATACCTTTTGTCCCCCCCCCCCCCCCTATATTTAAGAAATTATTTCCTATAGTCGACCCCAGAAAGGACTTATGGCATACAGTCCCCAAGGTCGAGGGGGCGGTTTCTACTCTAAACAAACGCACTACTATTCCTATCGAAGATAGTTGTGCTTTCAAAGATCCTATGGATAAGAAATTAGAGGGTTTGCTTAAAAAGATTTTTGTACAGCAAGGTTACCTTCTACAACCAATTTCATGCATTGTTCCTGTCACTACGGCAGCATGTTTCTGGTTCGAGGAACTAGAAAAATCGCTCAGTAAAGAATCTTCGTATGAGGAGGTTATGGACAGAGTTCAAGCACTTAAATTGGCTAACTCTTTTGTTTTAGATGCCGCTTTGCAATTAGCTAGATTAGCAGGGAAAAATTCAGGGTTTGCTGTCGTGGCGCGCAGAGTGCTTTGGCTAAAGTCTTGGTCAGCGGATGTGTCTTCCAAGACAAAATTGCTTAACATTCCTTTCAAAGGTAAAACATTATTTGGACCTGATTTGAAAGAGATTATTTCAGACATCACTGGGGGAAAGGGCCACGCCCTCCCACAGGATAGGTCTTTTAAGGCTAATAATAAGCCTAATTTTCGTCCCTTTCGCAGAAACGGACCAGTCTCTAATTCTGTATCCTCTAAGCAAGAGGGTAATACTTCACAACCCAAACCAGCCTGGAAACCAATGCAAGGCTGGAAAAAGGGTAAGCAGGCCAAGAAGCTTACCACTGCTACCAAAACAGCATGAAGGGATAGCCCCCGATCCAGGACCGGATCTAGTGGGGGGCAGACTTTCTCTCTTTGCTCAGGCTTGGGCAAGAGATGTTCAGGATCCTTGGGCGCTAGAAATAGTTTCTCAAGGTTATCTCCTGGAATTCAAGGAATTACCCCCAAGGGGAAGGTTCTACAGGTCTCAATTATCTTCAAACCAAATAAAGAGACAGGCATTCTTACATTGTGTAGAAGACCTGTTAAAGATGGGAGTGATACATCCAGTTCCAATAAGAGAACAAGGAATGGGATTGTATTCCAATCTGTTCATAGTTCCCAAAAAAGAGGGAACATTCAGACCAATTTTGGATCTAAAGATCCTAAACAAATTTCTCAGGGTACCATCGTTCAAAATGGAAACTATTCGAACGATCCTACCTACTATCCAGGAAAATCAATTTATGACTACCGTGGATTTAAAGGATGCGTACCTACATATTCCTATCCACAAGGAACATCATCAGTTCCTAAGGTTCGCTTTTCTGGACAAGCATTACCAGTTTGTGGCACTTCCATTTGGATTAGCCACTGCTCCAAGGATTTTCACAAAGGTACTAGGGTCCCTTCTAGCGGTTCTAAGACCAAGGGGCATTGCAGTAGTACCTTACTTGGACGACATCCTGATTCAAGCGTCGTCCCTGTCAAAAGCAAAGGCTCATACGGACATCGTCCTAGCCTTTCTCAGATCTCACGGATGGAAGGTGAACAAAGAAAAAAGTTCTCTGTCCCGTCAACAAGAGTTCCCTTCTTGGGAACAATAATAGATTCCTTAGAAATGAGGATTTCTCCAACATAGGTATGTCCGGTCCACGGCGTCATCCTTACTTGTGGGATATTCTCTTCCCCAACAGGAAATGGCAAAGAGCCCAGCAAAGCTGGTCACATGATCCCTCCTAGGCTCCGCCTACCCCAGTCATTCTCTTTGCCGTTGTACAGGCAACATCTCCACGGAGATGGCTTAGAGTTTTTTAGTGTTTAACTGTAGTTTTTATTATTCAATCAAGAGTTTGTTATTTTAAAATAGTGCTGGTATGTACTATTTACTCTGAAACAGAAAAGAGATGAAGATTTCTGTTTGTAAGAGGAAAATGATTTTAGCAACCGTTACTAAAATCGATGGCTGTTCCACACAGGACTGTTGAGAGGAATTAACTTCAGTTGGGGGAACAGTGAGCAGAATTTTGCTGCTTGAGGTATGACACATTCTAACAAGACGATGTAATGCTGGAAGCTGTCATTTTCCCTATGGGATCCGGTAAGCCATTTTTATTACAGACAGTAAATAAGGGCTTCACAAGGGCTTTTTAAGACTGTAGACATTTTCTGGGCTAAATCGATTCATATATAAACATATTTAGCCTTGAGGAATCATTTTAATCTGGGTATTTTGTAAAATAATATCGGCAGGCACTGTTTTGGACACCTTATTCTCTAGGGGCTTTCCCTAATCATAGGCAGAGTCTCATTTTCGCGCCTGTATTGCGCACTTGTTTTTGAGAAGCATGACATGCAGTCGCATGTGTGAGGAGCTCTGATACATAGAAAAGACTTTCTGAAGGCGTCATTTGGTATCGTATTCCCCTTTGGGCTTGGTTGGGTCTCAGCAAAGCAGATACCAGGGACTGTAAAGGGGTTAAAGATAAAAACGGCTCCGGTTCCGTTATTTTAAGGGTTAAAGCTTCCAAATTTGGTGTGCAATACTTTTAAGGCTTTAAGACACTGTGGTGAAATTTTGGTGAATTTTGAACAATTCCTTCATACTTTTTCGCAATTGCAGTAATAAAGTGTGTTCAGTTTAAAATTTAAAGTGACAGTAACGGTTTTATTTTAAAACGTTTTTTGTACTTTGTTATCAAGTTTATGCCTGTTTAACATGTCTGAACTGCCAGATAGACTATGTTCTGAATGTGGGGAAGCCAAGGTTCCTTCTCATTTAAATAGATGTGATTTATGTGACACAAAATTTAGAGAAAATGATGCCCAAGATGATTCCTCAAGTGAGGGGAGTAAGCATGGTACTGCATCATCCCCTCCTTCGTCTACACCAGTCTTGCCCACTCAGGAGGCCCCTAGTACATCTAGCGCGCCAATACTCCTTACTATGCAACAATTAACGGCTGTAATGGATAATTCTATCAAAAACATTTTAGCCAAAATGCCCACTTATCAGCGTAAGCGCGACTGCTCTGTTTTAGATAATACTGAAGAGCATGAGGACGCTGATGATATTGTTTCTGAAGGGCCCCTACACCAGTCTGAGGGGGCCAGGGAGGTTTTGTCTGAGGGAGAAATTTCAGATTCAGGGAAAATTTCTCAACAAGCTGAACCTGATGTGATTACATTTAAATTTAAGTTGGAACATCTCCGCGCTCTGCTTAAGGAGGTGTTATCCACTCTGGATGATTGTGAGAATTTGATCATCCCAGAGAAACTATGTAAAATGGACAAGTTCCTAGAGGTCCCGGGGCCCCCAGAAGCTTTTCCTATACCCAAGCGGGTGGCGGACATTGTAAATAAAGAATGGGAAAGGCCCGGTATACCTTTCGTCCCTCCCCCCATATTTAAAAAATTGTTTCCTATGGTCGACCCCAGAAAGGACTTATGGCAGACAGTCCCCAAGGTCGAGGGGGCGGTTTCTACTTTAAACAAACGCACCACTATACCCATAGAAGATAGTTGTGCTTTCAAAGATCCTATGGATAAAAAATTAGAAGGTTTGCTTAAAAAGATGTTTGTTCAGCAAGGTTACCTTCTACAACCAATTTCATGCATTGTCCCTGTCACTGCAGCCGCGTGTTTCTGGTTCGATGAGCTAGAAAAGGCGATCACTAGTGATTCTCCTCCTTATGAGGAGATTATGGACAGAATCCGTGCTCTCAAATTGGCTAATTCTTTCACCCTAGACGCCACTTTGCAATTGGCTAGGTTAGCGGCGAAAAATTCTGGGTTTGCTATTGTGGCGCGCAGAGCGCTTTGGTTGAAATCTTGGTCAGCGGATGCGTCTTCCAAGAACAAATTGCTTAACATTCCTTTCAAGGGGAAAACGCTGTTTGGCCCTGACTTGAAAGAGATTATCTCTGATATCACTGGGGGTAAGGGCCACGCCCTTCCTCAGGATAGGTCTTTCAAGGCCAAAAATAAACCTAATTTTCGTCCCTTTCGTAGAAACGGACCAGCCCCAAGTGCTACGTCCTCTAAGCAAGAGGGTAATACTTCTCAAGCCAAGCCAGCCTGGAGACCAATGCAAGGCTGGAACAAGGGAAAGCAGGCCAAGAAACCTGCCACTGCTACCAAGACAGCATGAAATGTTAGCCCCCGATCCGGGACCGGATCTGGTGGGGGGCAGACTCTCTCTCTTCGCTCAGGCTTGGGCAAGAGATGTTCTGGATCCTTGGGCACTAGAAATAGTCTCCCAAGGTTATCTTCTGGAATTCAAGGGGCTTCCCCCAAGGGGGAGGTTCCACAGGTCTCAATTGTCTTCAGACCACATAAAAAAACAGGCATTCTTACATTGTGTAGAAGACCTGTTAAAAATGGGAGTGATTCATCCTGTTCCATTAGGAGAACAAGGGATGGGGTTCTACTCCAATCTGTTCGTAGTTCCCAAAAAAGAGGGAACGTTCAGACCAATCTTAGATCTCAAGATCCTAAACAAGTTTCTCAAGGTTCCATCGTTCAAAATGGAAACCATTCGAACAATTCTTCCTTCCATCCAGGAAGGTCAATTCATGACCACGGTGGATTTAAAGGATGCGTATCTACATATTCCTATCCACAAGGAACATCATCGGTTCCTAAGGTTCGCATTCCTGGACAAGCATTACCAGTTCGTGGCACTTCCTTTCGGATTAGCCACTGCTCCAAGGATTTTCACAAAGGTACTAGGGTCCCTTCTAGCGGTGCTAAGACCAAGGGGCATTGCAGTAGTACCTTACTTGGACGACATTCTGATTCAAGCGTCGTCCCTTCCTCAAGCAAAGGCTCACACGGACATAGTCCTGGCCTTTCTCAGATCTCACGGATGGAAAGTGAACGTAGAAAAGAGTTCTCTATCTCCGTCAACAAGGGTTCCCTTCTTGGGAACAATAATAGACTCCTTAGAAATGAGGATTTTTCTGACAGAGGCCAGAAAAACAAAACTTCTAAACTCTTGTCAAATACTTCATTCCGTTCCTCTTCCTTCCATAGCGCAGTGCATGGAAGTAATAGGTTTGATGGTAGCGGCAATGGACATAGTTCCTTTTGCGCGCATTCATCTAAGACCATTACAACTGTGCATGCTCAGTCAGTGGAATGGGGACTATACAGACTTGTCTCCGACGATACAAGTAAATCAGAGGACCAGAGATTCACTCCGTTGGTGGCTGTCCCTGGACAACCTGTCACAAGGGATGAACTTCCGCAGACCAGAGTGGGTCATTGTCACGACCGACGCCAGTCTGATGGGCTGGGGCGCGGTCTGGGGACCCCTGAAAGCTCAGGGTCTTTGGTCTCGGGAAGAATCTCTTCTACCGATAAATATTCTGGAACTGAGAGCGATACTCAATGCTCTCAAGGCTTGGCCTCAGCTAGCAAAGGCCAAGTTCATACGGTTTCAATCAGACAACATGACGACTGTTGCGTACATCAACCATCAGGGGGGAACAAGGAGTTCCCTGGCGATGGAAGAAGTGACCAAAATCATTCAATGGGCGGAGACTCACTCCTGCCACTTGTCTGCAATCCACATCCCAGGAGTGGAAAATTGGGAAGCGGATTTTCTGAGTCGTCAGACTTTACATCCGGGGGAGTGGGAACTCCATCCGGAAATCTTTGCCCAAATTACTCAACTGTGGGGCATTCCAGACATGGATCTGATGGCCTCTCGTCAGAACTTCAAGGTTCCTTGCTACGGGTCCAGATCCAGGGATCCCAAGGCGACTCTAGTAGATGCACTAGTAGCACCTTGGACCTTCAAACTAGCTTATGTATTCCCGCCGTTTCCTCTCATCCCCAGGCTGGTAGCCAGGATCAATCAGGAGAGGGCATCAGTGATCTTGATAGCTCCTGCGTGGCCACGCAGGACTTGGTATGCAGATCTGGTGAATATGTCATCGGCTCCACCATGGAAGCTACCTTTGAGACGAGACCTTCTTGTTCAAGGTCCGTTCGAACATCCGAATCTGGTCTCACTCCAACTGACTGCTTGGAGATTGAACGCTTGATCTTATCAAAACGAGGGTTCTCAGATTCTGTTATTGATACTCTTGTTCAGGCCAGAAAGCCTGTAACTAGAAAAATTTACCACAAAATATGGAAAAAATATATCTGTTGGTGTGAATCTAAAGGATTCCCTTGGGACAAGGTAAAAATTCCTAAGATTCTATCCTTTCTTCAAGAAGGCTTGGAGAAAGGATTATCTGCAAGTTCCTTGAAGGGACAGATTTCTGCCTTGTCTGTGTTACTTCACAAAAAGCTGGCAGCTGTGCCAGATGTTCAAGCCTTTGTTCAGGCTCTGGTTAGAATCAAGCCTGTTTACAAACCTTTGACTCCTCCTTGGAGTCTCAACTTAGTTCTTTCAGTTCTTCAGGGGGTTCCGTTTGAACCCTTACATTCCGTTGATATTAAGTTATTATCTTGGAAAGTTTTGTTTTTGGTTGCAATTTCTTCTGCTAGAAGAGTTTCAGAATTATCTGCTCTGCAGTGTTCTCCTCCTTATCTGGTGTTCCATGCAGATAAGGTGGTTTTACGTACTAAACCTGGTTTTCTTCCGAAAGTTGTTTCTAACAAAAACATTAACCAGGAGATAGTCGTGCCTTCTTTGTGTCCGAATCCAGTTTCAAAGAAGGAACGTTTGTTGCACAATTTGGATGTTGTTCGCGCTCTAAAATTCTATTTAGATGCTACAAAGTATTTTAGACAAACATCTTCCTTGTTTGTTGTTTATTCTGGTAAAAGGAGAGGTCAAAAAGCAACTTCTACCTCTCTCTCTTTTTGGATTAAAAGCATCATCAGATTGGCTTATGAGACTGCCGGACGGCAGCCTCCTGAAAGAATCACAGCTCATTCCACTAGGGCTGTGGCTTCCACATGGGCCTTCAAGAACGAGGCTTCTGTTGATCAGATATGTAGGGCAGCGACTTGGTCTTCACTGCACACTTTTACCAAATTTTACAAGTTTGATACTTTTGCTTCTTCTGAGGCTATTTTTGGGAGAAAGGTTTTGCAAGCCGTGGTGCCTTCCATTTAGGTGACCTGATTTGCTCCCTCCCTTCATCCGTGTCCTAAAGCTTTGGTATTGGTTCCCACAAGTAAGGATGACGCCGTGGACCGGACACACCTATGTTGGAGAAAACAGAATTTATGTTTACCTGATAAATTACTTTCTCCAACGGTGTGTCCGGTCCACGGCCCGCCCTGGTTTTTAATCAGGTCTGATAATTTATTTTCTTTAACTACAGTCACCACGGTATCATATGGTTTCTCCTATGCAAATATTCCTCCTTTACGTCGGTCGAATGACTGGGGTAGGCGGAGCCTAGGAGGGATCATGTGACCAGCTTTGCTGGGCTCTTTGCCATTTCCTGAACCACACAGAATCAATCCTTGGATTGAAAATTTGTACACCTGGGTAGCACTCTTCCCCTTATTCATGGATGGCAAAATTGGGCAGAGACTGGATATCTTTGGAGAAAGAGTGCTTAGGGATATTTAAAATATAACCTTTATTTGTTAATTTAAAACAAAAACAAAAGCTTACACACAATCCACATATATACAATGTTTAAAAACACAGGATTTGGTCGGATTTTTTTATATAATCCAATATTCTTTATTTGAATATAGTGGTTGTCGTTTACATTAAACGTATATTGATCTATCTTAAGTCAGAGATATCTGTAGGGATCAGTAAGAATCTGATTTTCTTGTAGAATACGTGATCTCACTTCGCTTTGCACCACTGAGATAATAAATCTATTGTTCCTAAACTTGGGGTTTAAGTCACAAATAAAAGTGTCTTATTTAATGTTATGTGAGTGGATACACAATTGTACAATTTTATGGGAACTAATTTAAGATTATATTCAGCAGAATCTGGTTTGTATTCTGTCTTGATGTATATATTGGGATTTTAGATTTAACAAATCGAATATTACTGCTGATTGCAAAGGAATATATATGTAGTATTAGTCTAGAGTAGATGTTGTTCTTGGCTTATAATAATGAGCTAAATCTACCACTATTGCAATTACTGTTTGAATGTACTGAGATAGTCGCCTGATATATTAACAGACTGTAAGATTGAACTATTGTAACTGCTGTATATATATGCTAAGGATTTAGCCTAATATATTTCCAGACTGTTGTGCTGAACTCTCTGGCACTTCAAATAAAGTATGTATATATCTAACACAAAATTTGTTCCATTTTTACAGTAGGTTGTATGGAGTATACAATACTTATTGGCGTCAAAGTGCTGATAATCACACTTTTGTCGTTCAGCACTACTTAGATTTACTTTTCTTATAAATTCCAATGAGTAATGGGTTAGCTGAGACAGATATTCTTAATGTCTTGTTAATATAATATAGACCCCATTTTGCTGCTGAATTAAGTGCTTATTCTATTGGTTTCTAATGTACCATACGAGAATTGCTATATATATTTAATATGTGTATACTCAAAAAGTTACTCGAAAATCACTAATTATGCCACAACTTCGGATTTAATTACAAGTAGAGTCTCTATGAATATTACAAGATACTGCAAGATAACTGCAGCGGTAAGAAGGATTCGTTCTGATACTTATAGCGAATCTAGTATTTTTTGTGTTTGTTAATGTCTGTATACTTTTCTCTACCGGTTATCTCAGAGTTTTTTCTAAGTTTATATAAACACGGCTAGCAGTTTGGCGTTTTTGGTATCTATAACTTATTAGATATTGGGGTAATGTATCTAAATCCCCTATTTCCGTACTGATATACTTATGATACCGCCTTGCCGCAACTGCCGGTTACCAATATAAAGTACACGGTACTAGAAAGTACCTTATTTAGGAGATTCTTAGCTGTAGTCTTAATGTTAACAACCAACACACATGCTTCTATTATTTACATTAAGGACCAAATATCCTGCTAGTTAAAAAATGTTAGGAGGCATTCACAACAAACATTTCCCTAACATGTTTCGCCACTAACGTGGCTTTTTCAAAGGGTACGGCGCGGCCAGATTTGTGTCTTTTTATTGGCTCGCACTCGTTCTCCTATTGGTTGTTATTTTGACAAATCAAGAGATCCGTTGCAGGGAACCAATCACTCTATACTAAGTAACCTATACACATGTAAGGTTGGATACGATTGAAAGAAAATATTTTCTCATTCTTGTTATGTGTATACTTTGAACCTGTATGAATGAAAGTTCGTAGGACACAAGTACAACTATAATCTGTTTATTATGTTATTTGTACCATGGAATCCTATAAGCTAGAAGTTTATATAAAGAATTAGTCTTGTTTAGTTGATTGTATACTATTTATACTGATTGCATGGTTTTTAATAATGACAGATAGTATCCAGTTGTGGCTTGGATACAAAGTATATGGTAAAGAACAAGTTACTTGTAAGGAATTTATCAAGAGAGAGAGTTTATGAATCAATATATGCTTTTAAGCTATCCTATTATATTAGCCTTATTATTAGCCTAGTTGATCAAGATTGAATATAATAATTTTGATAAAGTTAAAGGGTATAACGTTTGTTGATAAATATACAAGTATAAGCTAGTCATTTTAATTTTCAGTATAATGACAAGTTTGATGTAATGCTCCATTTCTGATGGTCGAGATCTTAATGTTAGTGTTTACTGAAGTAATAATTATTCTGGTTGAAATATTAATTCTGACCTGATACTAAGAATGGTGACTGTGATAAAGAAAGGGGGGGGGGGGGGAAATAATATGACTGCATGAACATCTATTACTAGATAGTTGTTATATTCAATTTTATTTTTATTTTAACATAATAAATATGCTATATTAATATAACGATATTGAGTTCTGCAGCTTAAGGATGCTAGAATTAAATCACTGTATTCGTTGTAAGGATTTACATGCGACTTAAATAGTTGGTTGATGAATCGACTTAAAATAATGTTAATAATCAGTGACAATACTAATACTCTACCAGTGATAGTGTGTAACAAATTAAATAAATAGTGATAAATAAGAAATTCTAGTGAGATTGATTATATAATTACTTACTGTCTTTAAATATTATGACAGATTGTGTAGTCATATTTATGTATTTATTTGAATAATAAGTTATGTACTTTTGTTACT